>NC_048288.1:30244591-30323016 GCF_009762535.1 Notolabrus celidotus
AAAGTGAAAATTTTGCTTCCAACATGATAAACATGAAAAAAGTGAAAATTTTGCACCCAAAATGAAAAACATGAACATTTTGCATCCAACATGAAAAACATGAAATAAGTGAAAATGTTGCATCCAACATGAAAAACATGAAAAAAGTGAAAATTTTGCATCAAACATGATAAACATGAAAAAAGTGAAAATTTTGCTTCCAACATGAAAAACATGAAAAAAGTGAAAATTTTGCATCAAACATGATAAACATAAAAAAAAGTGAAAATTTTGCTTCCAACATGATAAACATGAAAAAAAGTGAAAATTTTGCACCCAAAATGAAAAACATGAAAATTTTGCATCCAACATGAAAAACATGAAATAAGTGAAAATTTTGCATCCAACATGAAAAACATGTAAAAAGTGAAAATTTTGCATCAAACATGATAAACATGAAAAAAGTGAAAATTTTGCTTCCAACATGAAAAACATGAAAAAAGTGAAAATTTTGCATCAAACATGATAAACATAAAAAAAAGTGAAAATTTTGCTTCCAACATGAAAAACAGGAAAAAAATAAAAATTTTGCATCCTTCATGAAAAACATGAAAAAAGTGAAAATTTTGTTTCCTTCATGAAAAACATGAAAAAAGTGAAAATTTTGCATCCAACATGAAAAACATGAAATAAATGAAAATTTTGCTTTCTTCATGAAAAACATGAAAGGAGTGAAAATTTTGCTTCCTTCTTGAAGGGTTTGTGTTTGGATGCTGTCTCGCGGAGCTGTTGGTGGTTACATGTCAGCAGGGGAGTGTGTGCAGTGTATGAAATGAACCTGCCTCTGAGTATCCGTATTAACATCTCTGCTGCAGCCTGGAAATGAAGCAGAAATTGAATTTTGAGGCCGACCGCGTCTTATTTCAGAGGGCTGACCTTCAATTCTAATACTAAGTGGATATGGATGAATATATTAAAGCTTGTGTATAGCGAAAAATCACACATTATTCTGCAGAGCTTGTAGAAATTCCTGCACAGCGTCCGGAGCTCTAATGACCTTCTCATGAGTCCATCTCCAGCGGGGAAATTTCATGCATTTTCAGATGAACCAAACCATGACAGTAAATGTGTGCACTCTCACACCTGGGTGACACGTCTGCCCATCGGCCCCATCTCCCCTGATTCCATTTCTGCTCCGCTAATCCACGATGGAGGCGCGGCGGGGCTCCAGAAATCATCGGCTGGGTCAGATATTTCCTCTTCACGAGGGATTATCTGGGGGAAAGTAAGGAGACGGGGAGAAAACTCCATATCTTGTGTTAACAGGCCCCAAAAACGCAAGCAGGAGATCAAGTTTTTCCACGCCATCGAGGTTTATTCTTCGCCGTTAAAGGGATAAGCTAATTTAAAGGGAGAGGCGTTAAATTCAGAGAGGTTACCTTGACAATCAGCTTTAAAAGCCCTTACATCAGAGCAGAAGCCTGGAGAGATGAATCGCTCCGGGTCTGAGTATCACAGATTTAATTAGGTTGTGAAAGTGTTTTTTGGACGTTTGGATGCTGGCTCGATAATCCGCAGCGGGAGTCTTTCAGAAAATGAGAATGGAGAGTACAGTAGAAGTCTGGGAAGAGTTTTCTAACAGACCACATGGCAGAAGCTTTCACGCCATCTGTGCTTCGGTTTCATCGTCTTCAGTAACACGGCTTATCACAGAACAGGAGAGGCACAAAGAGAAGAGGGGACGTCAGGGTGACTGACGGTGTGAAGGCTGCAGATATCAGAGAGGAGAGCTTAGAGCAGCAGCTTTGATCATAATGATGCACATGATGTTTGGACCAGAGTCTGTGTAAAACATGGGCGTAGTCTCAGTGACGTCACCCTGTGCTTTCTGAAGCTTAAAGGTCGAGTTCATCAAACTGGAAACTAAAAACCAGCAGAGGTGGAGCTTAGGGGACATCAGCCACGCCTCTACTAATGCACAAATCACATTTTCAAAAAATCATAAAAAATGTGACAATTTTGCATCAAGCATAAAAAACATGAATAAGTGAAAATTTTGCTTCCTTCGTGGAAAAAAATTAAAAATGTTGATTCCAGCATGAAAAACATGAAAAAGTGAAAATTTTACTTCAAACATTGAAAACATGAAAAAGTGAAAATTTTGCTTCCAACATGGGAAAAGTAAAAATTTTCCTTCCAACATGAAAAACACGAAATACGTAAAAATTTTGCTTCCTTCATGAAAAACATATAATAGGTAAAAATTTTCTTCCTTCATGAAAAACATGAAAAAGTGAAAATTTTGCTTCCAACATGAAAAAGTGAAAATTTTGCTTCCAACATGAAAAAATGAAAATTTGCTTCCAACATGAAAAAAGTGAAAATTTTGCTTCCAACATGAAAAACATGAAAAAGTGAAAATTTTGCTTCCAACACAAAAAACATGAAAAAGTGAAGTAAAAATTTTGCTTCCAACATGAAAAACATGAAATAGGTAAAAATTTTGCTTCCAACTTGAAAAACATGAAATAGGTAAAAATTTTGCTTCCTTCATGAAAAACATAAAAAAGTGAAAATTTTGCTTCCAGCATGAAAGAATGAAAATGTTGCCTCCAACATAAAAAAGGGAAAATTTTGCTTCCAACATCAAAAAGTGAAAATTTTGCTTCCAACATGAAATTTTTTTAATTTGCTTCCAACATGAAAAAAGTGAAAATTTTACCTCCAACATGAAAAACATGAAAAAAGTGAAAATTTTACCTCCAACATGAAAAACATGAAAAAGTGAAAATTTTGCTTCCAACGCAGAAAAAATGAAAAAGTGAAAATTTTGCTTCCAACACAAAAAACGTGAAAAAGTGAAACATTTTGCTTCCTTCATGAAAACATGAAAAAAGTGAAAATTTTACCTCCAACAAGAAAAACATGAAAAAGTGAAATTTTGCTTCCAACATGAAAAAAGTGAAAATTTTGCTTCCAACACGAAAAACGTGAAAAAGTGAAAATTTTGCACCCATCATGAAAACATGAAAAAAGTGAAAATTTTACCTCCAACAAGAAAAACATGAAAAAGTGAAAAATTTTCTAGCTAGATGTAACAGACTACCAGCCCAGGAACAGTGCAGCACCATGCAGCACTGTCATCATTACAGATACCATTTGCACATTTAAAACACTCAGGAATAAACAAAATATGAACTACTGGCTCAGAAAAATACACTTCAATGTGTTGACCTAGTATAATATAAAGTCTGATTACCATCAGAAGGTTAATGGGGACTTTACTTTGGTGCATCATAGGTATAAACATGCTGGAGAGATGGTGAAGACATATCTGCAGCCTCACAGGTGTGTGTGTGTGTGTGTGTTTCCTCCACCGTGTTACATAACCAGGATTATCTCATTCCCCCGTCCTGCTTGTTATTGTTTGCTGACTCTCCCCGTCCTGTAATCCTTTTCTGCAGATGCATGCTGGGCCTCTCACTGACACATCTGGAGCTCATTTCTGGCAATTAGGCCGGCAGGGGAACATGGCGTTCCTTCGTGCCCGCTGAGGCCCCCTGCTACATATGTTTGCAATCTCCCTCTCCCTGAGTTTGTCTCGCTGACACTCCCCCAGCGGTGTTTGTTTGGGGAGAAAACGCCCTGTGTACGACCTGTCCCTCTGAAAAACTGAGACTGATTACCTCAGGGTGGGTCAGCAGCACTGCCCACAGCTTGTGTGTGTGTCGTTTGAGCTGCTCCGCAAACAAGTAAATATTGTGACATTAATCATGAGGATGATTATTTCCACAGCTCGGAGGCTCAAATTAATTTTCAGCTGTTAAATGTTTCTCTTTGTCTGCTGGCGGATCATGTTGTTTGCACTACAGAATAATTAGAAACTCTGTTTGTGTCATCTTTGGCGCCCCCTGTGGACAAAGTGGTTTATCAAATCTTGCACAGCTGACTGTTACAGCGGGATTGCAGCTAATCGCTTCTTCTGACCTTTATCCTTCTAACACAAAAAAGTGAAAATTTTGCTTCCAACATGAAAAACACGAAAAAAGTGAAAATTTTGCTTCCAATGCAAAAAAAACATGAAAAAGTGAAAATTTTGCTTCCAACATGAAAAGTGAAAATTTTGCTTCCAACACGCAAAAAATATGAATAAGTGAAATTTTACATCCAACACAAAAAAACATGAAAAAGTGAAAATTTTGCTTCCAACATGAAAAACATGAAAAAGTCAAAATTTTGATTCCAACATGAAAAAGTCAAAATTTTGCTTCCAACATGAAAAACGTGAAAAAAGTGAAAATTTTGCTTCCAACGCAAAAAACATGAAAAAGTGAAAATTTTGCTTCCAACATGAAAAGTGAAAATTTTGCATCCAACATGCAAAAAATATGAAAAAGTGAAAATTTTGCTTCCAACATGAAAAAGTGAAAATTTTACCTCTAACAAGAAAAACATGAAAAAAGTGAAATTTTGCTTCCAACATGAAAAAAGTGAAAAATTTTGCTTCCAACATGAAAAAGTGAAAATTTTGCTTCCAACATGAAAAACATGAAAAAAGTGAAAATTTTGCTTCCAACGCAAAAAACATGAAAAAGTGAAAATTTTGCTTCCAACATGAAAAGTGAAAATTTTGCATCCAACACCCAAAAAATATGAAAAAGTGAAAATTTTGCTTCCAACCTGAAAAAGTGAAAAATTTACCTCTAACATGAAAAACATGAAAAAAGTGAAATTTTGCTTGCAACATGAAAAAAGTGAAAAATTTTGCTTCCAACATGAAAAAGTGAAAATTTTGCTTCCAACATGAAAAAGTGAAAATTTTGCTTCTAACACAAAAAACATGAAAAAGTGAAAATTTTGCTTCCAACATGAAAAAGTGAAAATTTTGCTTCCAAAATGAAAAAGTCAAAATTTTGCTTCCAACATTAAAAAGTGAAAAATTTTCGGATCAGAGACGGAGTCGGAACACAACGGAGCAGATCCAGTGGAAGTTAACACATTGACTAAGGTCCGGACACGGATACGGTGGAATTAGGCCGTAACATGGAATCCATTCATCCCTTTTCCTGAAGCACCCCCACACAGCCCGGTTATCTAATCCAGTCTGTTCTGGGTCTACCTAAGGTTTCTCCTCCCACTTAGACAGGCCTAGAAACCCTAAAGGGGGGCGCCCAGGAGGCATCCTGAAACCTCAAACTCTCAGTGTTTTTATGCCGTGCTATTTATCGACCCTCATGCTTTGTGCACACGGTTAAGGGATCTAGAAGTTGAAAATAAAGCAGCTAAGAGGGTTTTTAATATTTCTGACTAACATGTAATAACAGATTAAGTTACTGTACATGTTATCTCTACAGGATGACTCAGACAACAACCATTAATTGGTTTCATTTCTACAAATATCAGTTCTGCAGGATCTCCTGAGCACACTGCTTGACATAAGATTTACAAGTGTGCTTCTCTGTGAGTGAGATGTCACTGTAGACATGGCGGCTTGTTTACTCCAACCTACACACTCTGATTAGTGCCAGTTCACACACAAACACGCCACTTGATTTTGAAGTAGTTTGATTTTTCACATATAATTCAAAGGAGGAGTGTGACTCTTTGCACGCTAGTAGAGCAGAGTCATGCTGCCACACAACCCCCCCCCAAATAATGATGTGAAAACTCCTCGTGTGCCAAGAATCTTTTGGAGTAAACATAATTACTGCCAGGAGCAGGTTCACTTCAGATTCGTGGACTAGTTTTTGGTAGCAGAAATACTTTGGTAAAGGTTGGGGAAAGTTCATGGCTGTGGGTAAAATTAAAAAAGAAAATGTCACGTCTTGTTGACATTTACCCTGAACCACAGGTTGATGCTTCCCTGACCTTCACAAAGCACCACGAGTTTCCTTAACAGTACGTACAAAACATTCCCCATGTTTTTTACAAACGATTTCCAAAAAACATTTTGGTGGCATCACATTTCCTCAGGAGGTATTTGCTGTGACAATTTGGAAATATGTAAATGTTATTCAGAATAGACGTGATTTTTTTGTGTTCAAGCTAAAAAAAATTTGAAGGTAGTGCAGCTTAAATGTCTGCAGCAGACACGTCTCATGTTTGCATGATTTAAAAACACAGCATGGGTGCTTGCTGCGGTCTGGGGGGTCCGCTTTGCCGCCTTTGCAACTTTTAGATTAGAACGTTTGTTCTAATGTTTTCCCTCTAGAAAAATCAAAATGGAGCGGCAGGACGCAGTGCTTTGTGGGATGACTTGCTGATGGAGAAAACATAAGAAGGGGTAAGTGAAAACTACGGCAAAGACGTGGGTAGGGCTCTCAAGTGGGGGAATCTAAAATGTCCATGCATTAGGTAAAACATGATGCATGGCCTGTAGGGTGCCTTCCCAGTGATAAAAGATGATTACAGCCCCCTTTTGTTGAACTTCCTGGAGGGAAGATTTCATACTGTCTTGCTAGATTGCACTTGAATTGGAGAAAACATTATCCAGTGCCATCTTTGGTGCCCAGCTAGTGGTGAAAACTAAAGTAGGTGCTCTTTGGATAGATAAAATGTGATTCCTATACCTTTGAGGAAAGTTTTCAGTAGAGAAAACAGGATGAGGTGTAGTGTCTTTTAAATTGCCCATCTAGTGGAGAAAACGGGTCCTTTTGGGGCACAAAGAGCGGAGAAACATGTTGAAGTATTACAAAGGACGCCCTTCTAATAGAGAAAACTTGCATTCGGTGCCATTGTGAGTGCCCCTCTAGTGGAGAAAATGTGTGGCAGTGCCCTCTTTCTGCTTTGCAGTGGAGAAAACTTCACAAAATGCTCCTCCAGCAGAGAAAACATGATGCATGGCCTGAAGGGTGCCTTCCCAGTGATAAAAGATTATTACAGCCCCCTTTTGTTGAACTTCCTGGAGGGAAGATTTCATATTGTCTTGCTAGATTGCACTTGAATTGGAGAAAACATTATCCAGTGCCATCTTTGGTGCCCAGCTAGTGGTGAAAACTAAAGTAGGTGCTCTTTGGATAGATAAAATGTGATTTCTATACCTTTGAGGAAAGTTTTCAGTAGAGAAAACAGGATGAGGAGTAGTGTCTTTTAAATTGCCCATCTAGTGGAGAAAACGGGTCCTTTTGGGGCACAGAGAGCGGAGAAACATGTTGAAGTGTTACAAAGGACGCCCTTCTAATAGAGAAAACTTCATTCGGTCCCATTGTGAGTGCCCCTCTAGTGGAGAAAATGTGTGGCAGTGCCCTCTTTCTGCTTTGCAATGGAGAAAACTTCACAAAATGCTCCTCCAGCAGAGAAAACATGATGCATGGCCTGTAGGGTGCCTTCCCAGTGATAAAAGATGATTACAGCCCCCTTTTGTTGAACTTCCTGGAGGGAAGATTTCATATTGTCTTGCTAGATTGCACTTGAATTGGAGAAAACATTATCCAGTGCCATCTTTGGTGCCCAGCTAGTGGTGAAAACTAAAGTAGGTGCTCTTTGGATAGATAAAATGTGATTCCTATACCTTTGAGGAAAGTTTTCAGTAGAGAAAACAGGATGAGGAGTAGTGTCTTTTAAATTGCCCATCTAGTGGAGAAAACGGGTCCTTTTGGGGCACAAAGAGCGGAGAAACATGTTGAAGTGTTACAAAGGACGCCCTTCTAATAGAGAAAACTTCATTCGGTGCCATTGTGAGTGCCCCTCTAGTGGAGAAAATGTGTGGCAGTGCCCTCTTTCTGCTTTGCGGTGGAGAAAACTTCACAAAATGCTCCTCCAGCAGAGAAAACATGATGCATGGCCAGTAGGGTGCCTTCCCAGTGATAAAAGATGATTAAAGGCCCCTTTGGTTGTTGAAAATCTGATTGTGTCTGGCTAGATTGCCCTCTAATTGGAGAAAACATCATCCAGTGCCATCTTTGGTGCCCATCTAGTGGTGAAAACTAAAATAGGTGTCCTCTGAGGTGCTCTTGCCATTGAGAAAATGTGATTCATATTCCTTTGAACCCACATAGTAGTGTTGTTACACCTTTGTTGTAAATTGACAATATAGTAGAGAAAACTTGTCCTTTTTGGTGCCTTTGGAGTGGAGAAACATGTTAAAGTGTTACAAAGGACGCCCTTCTAATAGAGAAAACTTCATTCGGTGCCATTGTGAGTGCCCCTCTAGTGGAGAAAATGTGTGGCAGTGCCCTCTTTCTGCTTTGCAATGGAGAAAACTTCACAAAATGCTCCTCCAGCAGAGAAAACATGATGCATGGCCTGTAGGGTGCCTTCCCAGTGATAAAAGATGATTACAGCCCCCTTTTGTTGAACTTCCTGGAGGGAAGATTTCATATTGTCTTGCTAGATTGCACTTGAATTGGAGAAAACATTATCCAGTGCCATCTTTGGTGCCCAGCTAGTGGTGAAAACTAAAGTAGGTGCTCTTTGGATAGATAAAATGTGATTCCTATACCTTTGAGGAAAGTTTTCAGTAGAGAAAACAGGATGAGGTGTAGTGTCTTTTAAATTGCCCATCTAGTGGAGAAAACTGGTCCTTTTGGGGCACAAAGAGCGGAGAAACATGTTGAAGTGTTACAAAGTGTTGTGAGTGCCCCTCTAGTGGAGAAAATGTGTGGCAGTGCCCTCTTTCTGCTTTGCAGTGGAGAAAACTTCACAAAATGCTCCTCCAGCAGAGAAAACATGATGCATGGCCTGTAGGGTGCCTTCCCAGTGATAAAAGATGATTAAAGGCCCATTTGGTTGTTGAAAATCTGATTGTGTCTGGCTAGATTGCCCTCTAATTGGAGAAAACATCATCCACTGCCATCATTGGTGCCCATCTAGTGGTGAAAACTAAAATAGGTGTCCTCTGAGGTGCTCTTGCCATTGAGAAAATGTGATTCATATTCCTGCGAACCCACATAGTAGTGTTGTTACACCGCTGTTGTAAATTGACAATCTAGTAGAGAAAACTGGTCCTTTTTGGTGCCTTTGGAGTGGAGAAACATGCTAAAGTGATCTAAAGGACGCCCTTCTAATAGAGAAAACATGATCCAGTGCCTTTGTGAGTGTCCCTCTAGTGGAGAAAATGTGAGGTAGTGCCCTCTGTCTGTCTTTGCAGTGGAGAAAACTTCCAAAATACCCTTCTAGTGGAGAAAACTAGATGCATCCCCTCTAGGATGCCCTTGCCTTGGAAAAATAAGGATGCAGTGTCCATCAGGTCACCCTTCCAGCGGAGGAAATGGGTTAAAGGTCTTGTTGGATGTGTTTTCACTGGAGAAACATAAACAGTTTATTGTAGATTGCCATGTAGTGATAAATCGTGAGGCAGAACGCTTTGGGATGCCTTTTCAACAGAGGAAAAACAAGGTTATGTCCTTGAGGGTGAACCTCCAGCTGAGAGAAAATGATGCAGGGTTGCCCTCTCAGTTAGAGGAAGGACTTTAACTGCCTTCTGTCATGATGAAGAGCCATATTGGTGACCAAATAGCAAGCATTTAAATGTCTCAAAGATAATGTCCAGTTTTCAGCTACAGAGGTTAAATACTTAAGTGACATGATAAGACATTTAGATATTTAGCAAGGTGAACTACACGCACTTTATGGCCGCCGGTGCCCTTCTTATTTTGTTGGCAGCAGCATGAGCATCCCGCTCTGCTATCACACCATCAGCATCGCCCTCTGGTGTGACCCTGCTCCATTAAATCCTCCTTTCCTTCACTCTCTGTAAAACCTGGACCAGACTCCCAGGGTTCATCGCCACTGGCTGCTCTACAAGTCGCGGGGCCTGCGAGGTGCACTTTGTAAACACAGGTCATTTGTCAAGTGAAAGACATTAAAGTGTAAAAGCCCCAGGTATTAAGACCGCCGAGCAGGGCCTGATCTATCTGGCGTCACCTCGGCGGTGGAGAAATGCTGAGCCTGCAGCGAGGGTTGCTGAGGCTCGCTCTCTCTGCCTCGGCCGTGTGATGGACCTGTTTTACAGCTCCGCTCTCCGTGCGGCTAACAAGTGGACACGCTGAACTTTGCTGCTTCGGTTTCCCTCTGGGCTCAGCCATTACAGTACAAGCCGCCCGGAGACCTCACACCATATTCATTTTCACAGTACACTGACTCAATATCCAGCAAGGCCACGCTCCAGCTTTGTTTTTATGTTGCAGAGGACGTGCAGACGGGGGTTTCTCAGTGTTGTTGTTGCTCTGATGTTTGGTTTCTGCTCCGTGGGTGAGAGGGCAATGCTCCTCAGGCGAAGAGCTGCATGATAGGGTGAATCATCCCGAAGAGGAAAAAAACAAAAACATGCACCCCCTGACATTTACGTGTGGAGCTCATGTGCAGCCGGGCGTCACCAGCTTTGAGTCTGACCTTCTTAATAAACACTCCTTGTGAATATTTTGAAAATAATAATGGGAGGAAACAAAATGAGGTTTTTAATTTGGGATGTGTTTGAACTCTTTTGTGTAACTGTGAACGACTCAAAATGTACGTGTGAGCACAAATTTGGGACCTAACATCTGAGCTACTCCTGCTTACAAACATGGACCTACAGTGTGCAGTTGTTTTTGATTGTTTAGGCTTCTAATTATTCTTAATATTGAGGAAAATCTTAAAGCTACACATGAAGACTGCTTAGCATTTGTCCTGTTTCAGTACCAGGAAGTCACTGTGCACATACAACCTGCATAAGAAGATGTTTTTCTTAGTTTGCTACACTGTAAACTCAAACAAGTTGAAATGACGAAGTAGCAGAAATACAATTTTTGAGTATATCTGAATATATAAAATACTATTTTAGCTTACTCAATTGTTTTCTGTCTTTTCTTAATTTTCAAGTTTCACCAACTCAAATGTATTAGTTACATTTTTTTATATTTTGATTCACTCATACTAGATGAAACTGAGTCCATGTCATGGTTTGGTTAGTTTAGTTTTTTCCTTTTTTTCTCATGCCTTGGTTTCATCCATCCGTCCATTATCTTGCCCGCTTATGTAGCTCTAGCGAAAGTTCAGACAGGAAGACTATAAAAGCAATCACAGCAGTTGTTTAACTCTCCTTTCCCTCGTTCATTTGCTCACCCGCTTCCAGCTGCATGCTCCGGAGCTGTCATTGGTCAATCAGCGGCGGCTGTCATCCAATAGCTGAGTGGCATGCCCTTATCGCAAGCCAATCAACTTTCTGCTGTCTTTTTAAATGTCTCTCTCTCTCCAGTTAGTTCCTTCTTGCATTGATGGTGTGCACCCCTCCACCTCCCCATCTCCACCTTGTCTCTGCAATACTTCAATTCCTAGGATCATCAACCACCACCACCACCAGAGTCTGGACTCTAGGGGGATTTCTTCAGCTGCCAAATTCACGCATCCTACACTCACAGAATTATCCCCATAGAGTCCTTACGCCAAAGATTTCTGTCAAGTTTAATAAATAACATTTCATCTTCAAACTGTGTCTCTCTTGATTAAAATCCCGTTTCTGGGTCACGGGAGCCTGGAGCCAATCCCAGCTGACTTCAGGCGGTAGGTAGAGTACACCCTGGACAGGTCGCAAACCCATCACAGGGCAAACATGGAGAGACACTCACACCTACGGGCAATTCAAAGTGATCAATTAACCTGGTGAGCATGTTTTTGGACTGTGGGAGGAAGCCGGAGTACACGGAGAGAACATGCAAACTCCACACACAAAGGCACCTTCCTGACCGGGGGACTCGAACCAGGAACCTTCTCACTGTGAGGCAACAGCGCTGCGGTCCGCCTTGGTTCCTCCCCGTGTTTATTCTGTATTCATTATCCTTTGTCTCCCTTGAGTGTTTAGTGATCCATGTCTCTTGTATTGTTTTCTTAATCTAGTCTTGTGTTTCCTGTTTTATTTTGTAGTTCTGAATCCTTGTGTCTCCAGTTTAGTTTTGCCGCTTCGTGAAGCCCAGCCATTGTGGTTTTTCAAGTGCATGAAGCGTCCCTCTGTACACTCAAGAGTTTTTATTTGGACATGATATTAACTCAATAAAACTGATCCACATAGAATTAAAACAACATCAATCGTTGAGTGCTGTACCTTTAATGGATAAGAGTTAGAAGTGCTGCTCGGGTTTACAGTGTGCTGAAGAGGTTGCCAGAGCTCTGACCTTTACTTCGTACAGCACCTTTGGGAAGACCTGAACCAGGAGCCTGGAGCCAAACCTTGTTGCATCATTGCTGGGAGTGTTGGAGCACATCTCTGCAGCCAGGCTCAACATCTGAAAGAGAAAGCTTGAAACCAGGAGAGCTGAGGCTGCACATCGCTCATGATGTGAATGAGCGATGTGCTCAATAAGCACATTTGATTGTATTTTTTAAAAGTCTGCATACTTTCGTCCATGCATCGAATGAAACGTAGATTAAATAACTTTTATAAGAAGAATGTCACCCCTGGTTTTAACACTCATACATCCTTCACCGAAGGAAATAAAGGAGCTGCAGAGTCGTGCGGTCAGCGTTGTGTAAAAGCAGTAACACAGTGAAGGTCGTGTTTCTCTGTGGCTGCTGGCTGATCTACATTTCCTCCAGCTGCAGCTCACTGCTGCCAATAACCACAGCACGGCGCACCGCGACCTTGGAGTGTGTTACTGTTTAATTGAGTGCGTACACCTGAGTGTAAAAGGGGGGGGCGCAGTGGAAATGAAACCTCAAACCCTGCCAATGTGAGAGCCACACGGGGCCGGCTCCCTGCAGGAGAATGACCACAAGCCTTACAGCAGCACACACTTTACTAATGGACTGCACTCCTGCATCACTCTCTGTTCTCACGGGGAAGAAGTGCACTGATTTATTACAACAACGGACAAGCTGGTTAAATATTACAGTACCAACTTATTTTAAGTGTCTGTTAACAATCCCCCCTTACCAAAAACTACAGAGGCCATCCCAACATCAAGACCGGATCAGATCCAGTCCCATCTTCCAGACAGGACTCAGTCTGATCTCATCTTAATCCACCATGAGCAGAGCACTTTGCAGCATTTAGCAAGTTACAGTGGCAAGGACAAACTTCCTTTAACAGGCAGAAACCTCCAGCAGGACCAGACTCATGTTAGACACACATCTGCTGAGACCGTGTTGGAGAGAGGGATAGAGGGAGGTGAAGAGAGAGAGAGAGAGATGATAGTGGGGAGACGGATAGTAGTAGTTGTAGCAGCTGGAGTCTGGCACGTCCACAGCAGCAGAGATCCAGAGGAACCTACGAGACAAGGGAGCTCAGGGACTCCAGAAAGGACTATGGTTAGTAACTTTAATGGGATAGGAAGAGTTGAAGTGAGTGATGGGAAGAGGGGGGAGAGACAGCCTATAGCAGCATAACTAAGATCTGGTCCAAGCCTGATCCAGCTCTAACTATAAGCTTTATCAAAAAGGAAAGTTTGAAGCCTACTCTTAAAAGTAGAGAGGGTGTCTGCCTCCCGGACCCTGACTGGTAGATGATTCCAAAGGAGAGGGGCCTGATAACTGAAGGCTCTACCTCCCATACTACTTTTAGAGACTTTAGGTATGACGAGCAGGCCTGCATGTTGGGAGCGTACGGTTCTAGAGGGAGAATGCTGGCATATTGCACCTCACACATAAGAGTGAGAGAGAGAGAGAGAGAGAGAGAGAGAGAGAGAGAGAGAGAGAGAGAGAGAGAGAGAGACAGAGAGAGATCAGTGTCATTTATCTTCACAACAAGCAGATCTTCTGGAAACAACCAGGCACAAAAGACTTTTATTTGAAGTGGGTTATTTTCAGAGTGAGGTATCAGCTTTTTGTAGTTTAAAGAGTCTATTCTGTGTGTCTGTCTCTCTGCACCTCTCCTTCAGCTGAAGATAAACACCCGGCCGGTGTCCTGACTGTGCCGTCTGCTCTCCTCGCCTCCTGAAGGACATGATGGATGCTTCTTTGAAGGATCCCTTCTGTCATCCAGACGCCCAATTAGAGGCTCGCTCCGCTCCGGCTGGCCACTCTGCAGCGAGAGGCAGGAGAGCAGCATCAGTCACTCAGCGGACCACACTGACTTTTTGGCAGTTCACTCCATCGGTCTTCTGATGCAGAGACGAACGCCGCTCTGCGAGGTCAGGAGAGGCTGAAGTTTTCTCCGGTGAGTGGGTCAGAAAAATGTTCATGTTGGTGTCTACGTGTCTGAAACACGGCTACACTAACTTCTTTAATAATATAGAAATCACACTTTATTGCATCTGTGTGCAATGTTTTTGGACCAGGTCTTAGTTATGCTGCTATAGGCTTAGACTGACACACTGGGATCCTGTCTTTCCCTCTCTCTCCTCTCTCTGCCTGTCTCTCACTTTAACTCTTCCTGTCCCATTAAAGTTACTAACCATAGACCTTTCTGGAGTCCCTGAGCTCCCTTGTCTTGTGGGTTCTGAGTGAGGTGCAATATGCCAGCATTCTCCCTCTAGAACACTACGCTCCCAACATGCAGGCCTGCTCATCGTACCTAAAGTCTCTAAAAGTAGTATGGGAGGTAGAACCTTCAGTTATCAGGCCCCTCTCCTTTGGAATCATCTACCAGTCAGAGTCCAGAATGCAGACACCCTCTCTACTTTTAAGAGTAGGCTTCAAACTTTCCTTTTTGATAAAGCTTATAGTTAGAACTGGATCAGGCTTGGACCAGGTCTTAGCTATGATGCTATAGGCTGTCTCTCTCCCCTCGTCCCATCACTCACTTTAAGTCTTCCTGTCCCATTAAAGTTTCTAACCATAGACCTTTCTGGAGTCCCTGAGCTCCCTTGTCTCGTAGGTTCCTCTGGATCTCTGCTGCTGTGGACGTGCCAGACTCCAGCTGCTACAACTACCACTATCCGTGTCCCCACTATCATCTCTCTCTCTCTTCATCTCCCTCTATCCCTCTCTCCAACTCGGTCTCAGCAGATGTGTGTCTAACATGAGTCTGGTCCTGCTGGAGGTTTCTGCCTGTTAAAGGAAGTTTGTCCTTGCCACTGTAACTTGCTAAATGCTGCAAAGTGCTCTGGTCATGGTGGATTAAGATGAGATCAGACTGAGTCCTGTCTGGAAGATGGGACTGGATCTGATCCTGTCTTGATGTTGGGTCTTTGTTGATAGTAGAACATAGAGTATGCTCTAGACCTGCTCTGTTTGGAAAGAGTCTGAGGACAACATTTGATGTGATTTGGCGCTATATAAATAGACTTTACTGCCTTTATTGATAGGACAGCCAAAGAGAGACCAGACTCATGTTAGACCCACATCTGCTGAGACCGTGTTTGAGAGAGGGATAGAGGGAGATGAAGAGAGAGACAGCATATTTCAGCTGTTCAATTTCTCTGCCTACTTTTGCATCACTTAGTTCTGGACAATCACCGTGTCGCTCCCTCTTTCATCCCTCTGGTGCTGTGGTTGTGAGCAACAGCTGGCCTCAGTCACTCTCTTGAAGTGGCGCCACCTGCTGTTGTATCAATTATATGCATTCATTCAATCCAGGTCCAGGGATCCAGGTGTACTTCAAGGGAATTAAAGGTCTTACATCCTGGTTAGTTATTGTTTTGTGCCTGCAGCGGTATCGTCGAATCCTTCGTCGCTCCTCCTCTTGCTCAGTAAACTCTCGCTGACACTTCCTCCTGTGTTATTTTTATTTCTCTATGAAGGAGCCTTTGATGAAACTCTTGTCAGAGTATCCTTGTGTTGTGATAACTCTCAGAAATCTCTGAGACGTCTGTTCATGATGAGCGTTCGAGAACACTTCGCTCTCTGCTGTTTTCCTGGAAGATCCGCCGAGACAGCTTGACAGAATCTCAGCGAACAGTTAAGGAGGCAGGATGGATGCTCTTAACCTCCCACTGCTCTTAAAAGCATCTCGAGCAGCTACACACACACACACACACACACACACACACACACATGCATTAACTCACATGCTGCTGATACACAGAGAGATGCTATCGAGGGAAGTGTTTGAGAGCCACTTTAATCTTTTATACATCTGTAATACACACAACAGACACACACCAGAGGGAAATACTAATGCATAGAAACCCCATGTGTGTGAATAACACGCACACACTCTGTGGTGGAGGACTCATCAGACCTGTACTACAATTATCATGTCATAAGACCGACTCGCCTTCACCTGCAGAAGGGTTCCTGCTGCGGACTCTCATTAGCTGGAGTGATCTTGAGCAGGTCTCAGCTGCTAAAGCTATCCCCCTAGTGGAAGCAGGTTGCATGCCATCCTTTGAGGAGAGCCTCATCCATCCTGGATCTCTCGTCCCAGGACCAAGTCTGGTGTGGAGTGAGCACCCAGGGGGAAGAAGATCAGACTTCCACCAGATCTGTGTCCGGTTCGTGTCTGATCCACTGGCTCCGTGCTCTCTCATCATCATTGTGTTTTCAAAACCCAGCACGGAGCAGGACCGCCGGACAGCTTGAGTCCTGTGACCGAGGTTTTCCCGTGGTAATCACTGAATCAAGGATTCTCCTCCTCATCTGTGTTGTCTTCATGGTTTTCTGAAAACCTCTGACCTGTTGACTCCAGGCCTGGCTCAGCTCATCAGGACAGTTAGAAGTCTTGTGTATCTGATCCGGAGGGCTCCGACCTGCCGGATCAGAGACACAGCCGGCAATGCAACAGAGCGGATCCAGTAGAAGTTAACACATGGACTAGAATAGAAACCTATCAGATCTGGAGCTGTGACGGATCGGAGATGGATCTGGTGGAATATCTATATTCTATATAAATGATTTACCTTTTACATTTCTAAGACTACACCATAACAAACAATTAAACTGATACACACATTAATCCACTCATAAAACCTCAATCATTTCACAAGTTCCTTTTTAAATAGATGTTAGCTGATAGAAATAAATAACAACCTGATATCTGTTTCTTTTTTCTCTGATGTGACATTGGCGTCTTTTAAAAACCTCCTTTCATTCTTATTTTAGCATTTAATTTATCACCTATTCCTGTTGAAAACATCACTTTTATTCTTGTTTACCCTTTTGTGTATTTTGTTCTTGCATTGTTGGAATTTTCTGCACCTCTCTCTCTGTCTGGTTCAGTGTTTATTTTGTTGACTTTCTCTCTCAGAACACTTTGTAAACATTTATTTTTAAAGATTACTGTCGCTGTTTTGTTTGGTTTTGGTTTTCTCCGGAGTCTGACCTTTTAGTTTTGTTTTTTCTTGCATTTTTTTCTCAACAAACTGAGTATTTTCTCTTCAAATAAAAAGTCTGTTCATTTTATTCTAACTTTTTAAGGAGTTTTGCAACGAAAAGTCATCCAGAAATAAAAAGGTCAGGACTATAAAATCTCACATTCACAGTCACGTGCGCCAACACTGCCCCCGTGTGGCCACATAATAACGGCAGACCAAACTAAACAAGATTTAAACACAAAACAACAAATAAACAAAAATACCACAAAGTAAAGGAGCATAAAATACTCACATGTTACCTTAATATGTAAATAAAACTCGGTCCATTCTGACAGTTTCACAGGGAAGGAGGAATCACCGTCGGGAGCTCCCACTTCCGGTCCTGTCAGGCATGACTAATCAATCATGACAACATCTCTAAGAGACTGGAAAAGTAGATCACAGATAAAGAACTTTAACAGATATTTATGACATTTGAAGAGTTTTTATTTGTGTAACTTTGTTTATTCGAACTTTTTAACTTAATTTAACATTTGTGTTAAATACTTATAATTAACAGTGTCATATAACAATAACAATAAAACAATATAATCCTTAAATAACAATCAGAATCAGAATCAGAATCAGAATCAGCTTTATTCGCCAGGTATGCTTGAACACACAAGGAATTTGACTTTAGTAAACTGTGCTCTCTTTGTACAAGGCATAAGAATAGGAATAAGAATAAGAACTACAATAAAAAATAAAATGAAAATATAATAACAGTAACCTTAGCTATAAATACAAAGAAACAACAATTAGCTTGACTAATATGTACAGGCTAAAAAATATGATAAAGTGCAGTGGTGAGTTGCAGAGGTAGTTTTACATTATAAAAATAGAGGTTAAATAATACAAAAAATAGAAATATGGAATTCTGCTTGAGAATTGTTGCATTGTATATCTACATGTATATTTACAGAGAGTATTTATCTGACAGGTATGACACTGTTATGGTTTAGTGTTCATCAGAGTGACAGCCTGGGGGAAGAAACTGTTCTTATGGCGGGTTGTTTTGGCGCACAGTGATCTGTAGCGCCTGCCGGAGGGGAGGAGTTTGAAGAATTTGTGTCCAGGGTGTGAGGGGTCAGCGGTGATGCTACCTGCCCGTTTCCTGGCCCGGGACCGGTACAAGTCCTGGATGGGGGGCAGGTCGACACCGACAACAATAAGCAAATGAAAGATAATAAAAAGTATTATTATTATTTATTTATTTTTTAAATATATTTTTATTAGGATTTTCTGCTGTATACATCATTCAAAAAGTGCATGTCACCCAATTTTATATTTTACAGACAAACAAGAACACATCCACTATAACAACCACTAGAGTCCAATCCAACGTGTTTTGAAATGTTATCTTAAAAATAAGAAAACAGGAAGGACTCATGGATCAGAAAGAAGATGTGATACACAAAACAAACAACAACAAAAACAAACAAAGAGAATAATAATAATAGTAATAGTAATAATAATAAATACATAAATAAATGGATAAAATGAAAATGTTCTTACTTATTTCTTACAAACAAAATCTTGATTGAGTTGAGTAACACAACTTGGCCAACGAGATATACACCACATTAGTCCTCAAGAGAGGGAATAGAATTTACAAATGACATAAAAGGACCCCAGGTCTTTTTAAAATTATCTGAACAACCTCTAGAACTAAACTTAATTTTCTCTAAATAAAGGAAGGACATTAGGTCTTGTAGCCAGGAATTTGCAGATGGCGGTTTAGGATCCTTCCATTGTAGAAGAATGCGTCTGCGGGCCACAAGAGAAATAAAAAGTATTATAAAAACAATAATAAATATAATACAACTTTGATACACGTACACATGAATGTATACACATACACATATGTGTGAAAAATTAAAAACAATTGTGATAATGTGTATATTACATGAGGATAAAAGATTCCAACAATGTAGGAAAAAATAATAATACTAACAATAATAGAACATTTTCAGAAAAGGTGGTAATAATAGAATAAAATAAAAATAAATGAAGTGGAGATAATGAGCAGGTCGTATTTTAAGAGTTTTTAACCCATTTTAAAATTGTTTTTACCTCCTTTAAAGGACTATTTTTTAAATCTCTTTTAAAAACACATTTTAATCAATGTTCTTTTACAAGAGACGTTATCTGAGTGTGTTTAAATCAAGAGTTTTTTATTCCTTTTAAGGCAATATAACTGGCATGATTTTATTATTTGATATTTGTTTAGAAAAAAAACATATTTTTTATATTTGTATTTCAACTTTTTGTATTTTTAAATCTTTTTATAGGTTTTATATTTGTCTATTCATTTTTTAAATTGTTTAATCATTTATCTTTTGTTGTTTTTCCAACATTTTTTTCTTTCCTTTAATTTGTCCAGGTCTTTCCTTGTAATTTGCCAGGTCGTCACTTGAAATAAGAATTTGTTCTTAAAGGTGACATATCATGCAAAATTGACTTTTTAATGGTTCTTTACCTGAACTATGTGTCCCTGTCTACAAACCCCCCGAGAATGAAAAGGATCCATTCTGCCCCTGTTCTGATTTCTCCACCTTTCTGTAAATGTGTGTGAAACGAGCCGTTTCAGACTTCCGTGTTTTTGTTACGTAACAACAATATCCGGTCTGTCACGGAGTCAGAGCTCGGAGCTTGTTCAGCCCATAGACTGTATAAAATAATACTGAATCCCTCCCCCGTTTTTCATTACCTGCACACATGTGTGCTAACAAGGAGCTTAGGAGGGAGGCATGCTAGTTATAGGCTGTCTTAATAAACACAAAGGTCGGTTTTACTCCCCACGTCTGCAGATTTGAAGATCTAGTGGATGATTTTTATTTATCATGGATAAGTGCTAGCGCTAGTTAGCATAGCTACATAACTACATGTCATAGCTGTAGCTGTGTACCAAGACACACGTCGACATACTGACAAATAAAACAACAAGAAACACTAAATCTGTGACCAATCCTTCCGAAAAGGTCCTGCTGCCTTTCTGGCAGAGGTCGGTTTTACTCCCCACGTCTGCTGATTTGAAGATCTAGTGGATGATTTTTATTTATCATGGATGAGTGCTAGCGCTAGTTAGCATAGCCACATAGCTACATGTTCGTAGCTGTGTACCCAGACACACGTCGACATACTGATAAATAAAACAACAAGAAACACTAAATCTGTGACCAATCGTTCAGAAAGGTCCTGCTACAGGCGCCTCTCCGTCAGGATCAGATTCTGGATCAGATTCAGAGGGTTGAAGTAACGCGATCTCTGAGCAGCCGTGTATATTCAGCCAACATGTAAACATTAGATCAACGTGCTGGAGAGCCGAGGCCACACCCACTTCCAGAGGGGGCGTGGTCAGAGAGAAAACAGTGTGTTCTGATGAGGAATGAAGAAGAGGACTTTTCAGGCAGACCAAAATCTGATTTCAAAGTGTTTTTTTGAGCAGAAACTTTAAAGACATGTTTTGGGGACCTCTTAGACCAATATATATTGATGAAAAAAGCGTGATATGTCACCTTTAATGACCTACCTGGTTAAATAAAGGTTAAATAAAAATTAAATAAAAATAATTGTCTTCCTCACATTTCTCTTTTATTGTCTTTTAGTTTGTTTCTTATTTTTAAAGCACTTTGTAACCCTGTTTTGAAGTGTTACATAAATGAAGATTATTTTTATCATTATTATTATTTTTAATGATTCACTACTTTGTCACTAAAACTGTTCTTAACCTCCATGAACGTTTATATTTGATCAGTTTCTATCTATCACACCACCCTCTGAGCATTGTCTCCATGTTTCTCTCCCATATAGAACATTTAGTGTCTCTGTATTGGACCCTATGATTGGACCACATCGCCCGCCTCTCACCCTGTAAAGAGAGCTCATTACAGGATGTTTCCTCCACAGAGACCCGGACTGTTTATGTCATTCTATATGAAATATATGTGCCTCCTTCAGCTCAGCAGCATATCCGACATCCTGCTTCCACAAACTCATACTGCCAATCCCCTCAGGAGCCAATCATGCTGACGCCTTTCACATTCAGCCATAATGCAGGCGTCATGAAGATGGAACAGCAACGTGGAGAAGTAGTTGCCCAGATATGAGCTCTGAGACCGTCTAAACCGTGCTGTCCATCTCCGCCATGAAGCTGAAGGATCTGAGGGGAAATCATGTGTTGCGCTCCAGTGCTGCAACTTTTCCTCCTCGTCCCATCTGGCCTCCGTCTCCACACTTTGTTGGCTTCAAAGAGCTGCTTCCTCCCCTGAAAGCCAGAAATCACTTAAGAGGGTTGTTTCAAATTGCAGAAGCTTTTCCACTTTCAAACAATGCACAAAAGCGAGCCTTTCTTCCCTTTGAAGAGGGCTCATTGTGTGGGCTTTCTGTGCACATCTCTCCACGGAGGACGAGCAGAAGAAAGCCAAACAGTCTGAGGCAAAGTAAGCAGAGTTTTTTTTGGACAGTTGGGAGGCCGGGAAAATCACACATCCACTGCCTCCAGAAAGTCAGGCTCAGCACTGAGAATAATGTGATCTAATGCTGAAAATTAACAACATGAAGCTGTTAGTATAACAGAGAGTAAAGTCACATTTTCACCTGTTCATCTGTTCATGTGAGTCTCAGCTTCACTGTTAACTGTAAGTTATGTGAAAAATATATTCAAGTTAAAATCATTGTTAAATCAAAATGCTAAATATAAATAGGAGACGATACTGACCCAGTCTATGGTACGGACAAGCTTAGTGTTAATGCTAATTCTGTATCGCTTTTCAAAACTTAAACTTTGGTATTTCCACTAGGCGGCAGTGAGAATTTGCATATAAGCTAAATATTTACGATCGCGGAGCAACAGTGAACATTTATATTTCACATTTATATTTATATTTAATATTTTGATTTAGATTTAATATTTAGATTTAGATTCAACATTTATATTTAACATTGAAAATGTATATTTATATTTAACATTAATATTTATAATTAATATTTAGATTTAACGTTGAACATTTAGATTTAGATTTAACATTTATTTTTAGATTTAACATTTGGATTTAGATTTAATATTTAGATTTAACACTGAACATTTATATTTAATATTTAGATTCATAATTAACATTAATATTTATATCTAATATTTAGATTTAACATTTAGATTTGTATTTAACATTTAGATTTATATTTCACATTTAGATTTAACATTTGGATTTAGATTAAACATTTAGATTTAACGTTTAACATTTAGATTTATATTTAACATTTAGGTTTATATTTAAAATTTAGATTTAAGATTTGGATTTATATTTAACATTTAGATTTAACATTTGGATTTAGATTCAACGTTTAGATTTAACATTTAGGTTCATATTTAACATTTAGGTTTATATTTAACATTTATATTTAACATTTGGATTTATATTTAACATTTAGATTTAACATTGAACATTTAGACTCATATTTAACATTTAGGTTTATATTTTAAATTTATATTTAACATTGCACATTTAGATTTAATTTAGCATTTAGATTTATATTCAACATTTATATCTATATTCAACATTTAGATTTAGATTCCACATTTAGATTTAGATTTAACATTTGGATTTATATTAAACATTTACATTTAACGTTGAACATTTAGATTTAGATTTAACATTTAGGTTTATATTTAAAATTTGGATTTATATTTAACATTTAGATTTAACATTTGGATTTAGATTTAACGTTTAGATTTAACATTTAGGTTCATATTTAACATTTAGGTTTATATTTAACATTTATATTTAACATTTGTATTTATATTTAACATTTAGATTTAACGTTGAACATTTAGACTCATATTTAACATTTAGGTTTATATTTAACATTTATATTTAACATTGCACATTTAGATTTAATTTAGCATTTAGATTTATATTCACCATTTATATCTATATTTAACATTTAGATTTAATTTAGCATTTAGATTTATATTCACCATTTATATCTATATTTAACATTTAGATTTATATTCAACATTTAGATTTATATTCAACATTTAGATTTGGATTTAACATTTGGATTTAGATTTAACATTTAGGTTTATATTTAAAATTTGGATTTATATTTCACATTTATATTTAACATTTAGATTTAGATTTAACATTTATATTTAACATTTAGGTTTATATTTAACATTTATATTAAACATTTGGATTTAGATTTAACATTTAGATTTAACGTTGAACATTTAGACTCATATTTAACATTTAGGTTTATATTTAACATTTATATTTAACATTGCACATTTAGATTTAATTTAGATTTATATTCAACATTTATATCTATATTCAACATTTAGATTTATATTCAACATTTAGATTTAACGTTGAATATGTAGATTTAGATTTAACATTTAGATTTAGATTTAACGTTATTATTATCTTAAATATATTTGTGAAGAGAAAATTAAATGTGAAAAAGGTTAAAAATGTTGCTCTAAATGTGATCAAAATGTGATATTTTCAAAGAAATGCTGCTGTTTTTTTCATTTGCACAACTTTACAAACAGTGCCCCTTACTTCCCGGCTAAATGTTAAACATCTTAAAAATAAAGTTATTAAATGAAAATCAAACACACACACACACATCGATTCTCACCTCAGGCGAGTGACAGAAGAACCCACTCTGCATCTTCTTATTTACCTCCCCTGCAGCCAGGAAAGCTATTACTGCTGCTCGTGCTATTACATGTTTCATTTGGAGCGACGTCAGTGTGACTGCTTTCATTAGCTGGTCTCTAAGGCCTGCTGAACACTGCATAAACTCTAATGGTCTGCTCCAACACAGTTCATTATTTATTCAATACATTTATGTATTTTGTCCTCCCTTAGGGGGCGACATTATCGGTCAATAATGGGGTTCAGGATCCGCTTCCAGCTTGACAAGTGGACTCTGATTCCAGTAATGTCCTTTTTGCTATTTATTCAATAAAACGTGTGAACTTCAGTCACAAAACAAACATGTCACCTGTTGCGGTTTTATGTGATCATGTTGAAGCTGACATGACAAGGATGTGAGGAAGGTGTCGTCTCTATCGTGTGTGATGTGGTCGTGTTTTTAAGCTCTTTGACCTTCTGATGAGCAGGTGTGCTGGAGCACCCAAATCCAAATGAAGGACCTCAATCTAGAGCTACGATAACAGGAATTCTAAATAACTGCTATCTGCTCATCGTACCTAAAGGCTCTAAAAGTAGTATGGGAGGTAGAGCCTTCAGTTATCAGCCACCTCTCCTTTGGAATCATCTACCAGTCAGGGTCCGGGAGGCAGACACCCTCTCTACTTTTAAGAGTAGGCTTCAAACTTTCCTTTTTGATAAAGCTTATAGTTAGAGCTGGATCAGGCTTGGACCAGCTCTTAGTTATGCTGCTATAGGCTCAGACTGACACACTGGGATCCAGTCTTTCCCTCTTTCTGTCTGTCTCATTAAAGTTACTAACCATAGACCTTTCTGGAGTGCCTGAGGTCCCTTGTCTCGTAGGATCTCTGCAGTAGACATCCAGCTGCTACAACTACTACTATCCATCTCCTCTCTCTTCATCTCCCTCTTGCATTGAGAATGACAGAAATGAGAGTACTCATGTAAGGCACCTGCAAAGGTTAAAGGCTGTTCCCATACCGGGAGTTGAACCCGGGCCGCCTGGGTGAAAACCAGGAATCCTAACCGCTAGACCATATGGGACTTGCTTAGTGAATGTCTCATCTCTAGGCAGAATCAGGAAATCACACATAGTTCAAGTCATGACTGATTGGATAGACCTTTCTGGAGTCCCTGAGCTCCCTTGTCTCGTAGGTTCCCCTGGATCTCTGCTGCTGTGGACGTGCCAGACTCCAGCTGCTACAACTACTACTATCCGTCTCCCCACTATCATCTCTCTCTCTCTTCATCTCCCTCTATCCCTCTCTCCAACACGGTCTCAGCAGATGTGTGTCTAACATGAGTCTGGTCCTGCTGGAGGTTTCTGCCTGTTAAAGGAAGTTTGTCCTTGCCACTGTAACTTGCTAAATGCTGCAAAGTGCTCTGCTCATGGTGGATTAAGATGAGATCAGACTGAGTCCTGTCTGTAAGATGGGACTGGATCTGATCCGGTCTAGATGTTGAGTCTTTGTTAATAATAGAACATAGAGTCCGGTCTAGACCTGCTCTCTTTGGAAAGAGTCTGAGGATAAGGATAAGACTGGGACACTGGGTTATCATAAGGTCACATAAAAAACACCTTAACCTGATACAGACCCGCCTTAACATTCATAGAGAGTCGTTCCATCAGTTTAAAGGCCGTCTGCAAATATTTGATCAAAGCTGCAGCTTTAATGAACAACGTGGACTCCCGTGATGAAGCGGTCACATTCTGACTGCAGAGATGAAACCGGTTTATCATGCTGGGGAAAATAAAAAGGTGCAGCTGCAGAGTCCAGCAGAGGAAGTAATTCATCAGACTGCAGGAGGTTTCATTTTCATCCCTGCAGAGCGTCCAATAACACCTCTAACAGTGAAACTCATTTTTATTCAGTTTACTCAACACTGGGGCTCCTGTTGTACATCAAATAACGTCTTATTTATGGTGCAAAGATAAAGCCTTCTTCAATATTTCATCACCTGGTGGACGGATCAGTTCATGTACAAATAGCTCCATCTAGTGAGCAACAGCGGTTCCTACACTTTCAACACAAGACAGACTCAGCAGTATCAGAAATCTGTGTTTATTTTGATGTTAATAAATAGTGATTAATGTGATTTAACAAACAACACATAGAAGTGGAAATAATTTAAATTAAGTGTTCATAATGTTTTTTAAAAAAGTGTTTTTCACTTGGTTGATTTGTGCTCTCGTGCAAATCAGCACCTCGTGTCTTTTCTGCGAATTTCTGCAAAAGAAAGAAAGAAATTTAATGCAACATGCAAACTTTCTACCTCGAGTTCTTCCAATCCATGAGACAAAACATGATCCTCAGTTTGAGTGCTGTATTAGCTCAGGATATTTTAATAGATTCATGGCTGAGCTGGATGAAGAGGACAAAAAGTGACTCCTCAGCTCCAAAGGATTTGGAAAACTTAGACTCCAGCTCAAACCAAAACAGTTCCTCAACTCTTCCTACATTTAAATCAGGTGGAGTGTATTTGGGGAGATTTCATGTGCAAGTTTCTGTCAGTAATGATGTACAAAGGCATCGAATTAATTAAAAGTAAAGAGCTGAGGATTTTGTTGATTAAACACAGAATAAAAAGGGGAAAGCTGATTCCTGAGAAGTTGAAACTGTAGAATGTAAACATATAAAAGCATGAAGGTAGGCTTCTCATGCCTCTCCCTTTCTAGAAGCACATCAGCAAAGCTACACGTCTGCATGTATTCCAGTCAGCGCCTTCACAATCTGTTTATTCATCTCAGTTTCTGCATTCAAAGTTCATCTCCTATGTTCAAAACATCTAATCTAATCCGTGCACTAACATTGGTTTGACAAATTATGATAGATAAAGGGATCAGGAAGATTTGGATCAGGTTTGACGACGCAAAACCGAACAGCTACACTCTTTCCATGTATATTCAGTGAGCTCGCACGTGCAAGCTTTTATCAGTAATGGTGCAAAGAAGCATGCTAATATATAACAAATAATACATTTCATTTTCTCTTTTTTCTCCAGATAAGAAAAATAACACGAGAAAATAAAATGTATTAAATCATATTCTTTAGAGCTTCCTTACGAAACTTAAAAAGGAGCACAAGTTGGTGTTAAACATGTCAAACTGTATCTCTGTGCAATTTCATTATCTAGACACAAGTCTGCAAATCTGAGTCATTCAATGTTCATTAAATTACACTGCAAAACAAAAAAACAAATTTCTAGTGGAAATATAGAACTGTAGCAAAAGTTGCGTGCACGAAAACAACTTCTTGAGAAGCCTGCTCCAGTTGTTGTTAATGACTTTGGTGAGCACTTTCAGCTCTATTCAACCTTTAATAACTTTGTTCTCAGTCACAAGTTGGTCTACATATTTGATGATCTGCCTGTGGATCAGCGTAGAAATCTGTGTTCAGCATTTATGTGTTGGAAGATTGTCTCCTAGCTCCATAAACGTGTCTTTAATGAAGTATTGAGAGATATTTTGAGCAAAATTTGGACAAACACTCAAGCATAGCACAAGCATATTAAACTCCCACACCTCTACATCTACAGACTCGTCCTCTTCATGCTTTTTAGATCTCTTTCTAAAAGATCCTCGCCCCCCCCAATACCTGGCTGACCTCCTCCACCAATACACTCCATCCCAGAACCTAAGGTCTTCAGACCTGGGTCTCCTCTCCATCTCCCGGACTAAGCTGCAGACCTTCAGGGACAGAGTGTGGCAGCCCCTACTCTGTGGAACTCTCTCCCTCCTGACATCCACAGCGCCCCAACCCTGGACGGTTTTAAGAAAGCAATCTTAACCGCACCTTTTCCTCAAGGCCTTTCCCCATTAGATATCCCCACCTACCCCCCAGACCCCCTACCTGTCCTCCACAGACCCTCTAGTCCCGTGTACAGACCCGGTACATGACTTGTAGCATGTTTATATGATGGATGTGTTGTAGATGTTAAATGTTGTATGTAGGGGTGACCCCAAATAGTCGAATATTGGACGATTCGTTCTAACGAGCTTTAGTCGACTGCCAATCTCATAGTCGAATATTTGCATATGAAACGTAGATCATTCCATTCAAACCATGGGGGTGCTCAATGTCTAATTTTACACAATTTTCCTGTTTCCCGTAAAATAGTGTCTCATTTAGCCTATTTTGACATAAATATAGACTTATTGAATGTAATTCTGAGAACAGCTCTTGAAGTGTTAAATCTCCTTAAAGTGGTTATTAAATCTCCCCTGGTAATTAAAAGGTGGACTCTCCCATTTAGTGGGTCCTGTGGATTAGACGTACCTCAGCTGGCCTTTAAATCTTTCTACGTTCATGGCAGCTCAAAAAGTCAGGAAATAAAACTTCAGTTGATCCTAAAAACTAGTGATGAAGATGAGGAGCAGCTTCATGAAGAGGGCTGTGAGATCAAGGATTACCGGACCACACAAAAACTGTACGGGGCCAAAAGAACCAGGAGGGATACCCAAAGCTGTCTGAAGCCTCAAAAACAATCCACAGCATCCCATCCACCTCCACGCCATCAGAGAGGATATTCTCAAAGACAGGATTTACAGTCAACAAAGACAGGAGCGCACTTCTGCCCGTAGACACGATGGTTTTCCTCACGTACAGTTTGAAAAGACTCAAGCGGACAAAGACACGATGAAAGACTGTTTTAAAAGGTTCTGTTAAGAGATTTAAAAACCCTTTAGCTGGTTCAGGTTTGATTTTGAACATCATAAACATGTTTAGTCTTAAGTTGGACAAACTACCCTCTGCAGTGCTGCTCTCTGCTGTGTGAACACTGTTTAAATATCTCCTGATTCCTTATACTATAGTGGAGCGTTGTTCCATGTTTAACGGATGGTGGCCTTATTTGAGTTTTCTCTCCTTCATCACCTGGTTGTTTTTGCAATATAGATTTAAAAATCTAAGTTTTATACTTATAATATTCTGTTGTCCCTTTTACTATAAGCTATGAGTCTCTTAATTGTAAAGGGTTATGTGTAATATTGTCATGTGATTACCATCATGCAGACTTTGGATCAATAAGGAAAAACAACAAACATTCAACTATTAGTCGACTATGGGCAAAATCTGATGGATCAGATTCGACTAAGCAAATCCTTAGTCGGGCTCACCCCTAGTTGTATGGTTGTTGTATGGTAAGCTATGAATGAATTGCCCTTCTTGGGATCAATAAAGTTGTCTGAATCTGGCCCTGTGAAGCGACCTTGGGTTTCTTGAAAGGCGCTATATAAATATCAATTATTATTATTAGCAAATACGGTTGTTTTTGAGGTGCAGAAAAATGAGATATCAAAATCAAACCTTGTGATTGTGGTTGTGATTTCTTGTGTTTGTTCAAGTGTTGTGATCTGACGTCGTTCTTTGAGCCGTCGACGTCGGCGTACGGCAGGAGTCCTTTCCACGACTTCTCTGCAGGATGTCACAAAAGAAAGTTGAGAGTCACGTAAAAGGGTTATTTCATCTGATACCAGAGGGAAAAGCATCATCTTACCAGTGTGCCACTTGTGTGTCAGGTAAGTCTGATTCATGCTCCTCCACTTGTCCTGAGGGGAAAGGGGCACGGCGCAGTTCTCATCCATTTCCCGGATGGTGTTTCCGTGCGGGCAGTGTCTCAGCCGCTCCCACGGAGCAGGCTGATGCTGCGGCTCATTACACACGCAGTTCTTCTCCCTCAGCTTCGGGTACATCACTGCAGGACACTTCTCCTGGTTTTGCTTGGAAGCGAGCGGTCTCTTCAGATCATTGAGCTTCCTCAGGTCGTCAGCTGGCCTCCATTTCTGGCGACTGGAGCCGTTCTCAGAGGATTCCCCCTCGGTGTCGTGTGCGTGGAGCACGCGTGCGTCCTGACCGGACTCTTTCCTGATCAGCTGATTCTTTGAGTGAGCTTTGCAGGCTTCACATGTCGGTTGAAGTGCGTCATTCAACGGCTGGAAAGGTGCAGCTTTTCTCTTTAAGGTCCGACCGTCCAGCCCTGGACCGGTTGACGTGCAGATCTTCCGCTTTGCAAGACATCTGGAGCAAAGCCGCTCCCTCTTGGATGCGTACGGAGTAAACGAATTCTCGTTGAAGTTCCTGCTGACGCAGCACTCATGATCAGAGAGGCTGCGTCGGTCCACCTTGCCTTTGGGTTTGTACCGCTCTTTCGGCTTGCGAGTAGTGGACTGATCCTTGTACTCCAGATCTAGTTTTCTTCTCCTTGAAGGCACGTCCAAACTGTGGTTGCCCAGAGGTCTGATGTGCTTCTTGGGAGTCGGCGGCATCTTTCCACAGTAGTAGACGTTGTCGAAGTCGGCTAGCCAGCTGGTTGAAGGAAGGTACGCGGGAAGAGATTCAAAAGAAGTGTCCTGGTGATCGTCTCGTCTGTGTTGGCTTTTGTCCACCTTCAGAGGAGAGTTATCCAACAGCAGCAAATAAGGAACATGAGCGACCTCTTCTTTGCATACCACAGGAGCTTCCTCTGCAACAGGAACATCCATACGAGGGAACATATCAGCGTCTGACTCCATCACATCCCCAGGAATCTCCAACGTTGGGACCATGTCCTCCAGATCATCTTTTGCAGGAGGAGGCATCTCAATCATGGGGACGACCTCCTCTGCATCCTCCTCTCTCACCTCCAGGACATCTGAGGGATCTTCAGCGACCAAGGTTTCACTCAGAGAGTCTGTGCGGACACTCAGCGAGTCAGGCGAGGGAATCAAAGTGTCCTCCATGGACCAGACGGTGGATTCCATCTTCCTGAGTTCGTCCAGGTACTTGGGATTGAACGGCAGGTGAACGACTTTGAATTGCAAGTTCTTTGAGGTCACATTCAGATCTCTCTCTGCACCTGCGTCCTGGCATTTACCGTGACCCTCTACATGCGAAGCAAAGTCAGAGGGGACCGCCACTGCATCCGTTTGCCTCCTGGCCTCCTCCAGCACAGGGATCTTCTCACTGCTACTAACTAACAAGATATCAGGACAGGCTTGGAGTCCCTGCTCCGACTGGTCTGGAGCCTTTTCCTGCAGGACGCGACCCTGCACGGCGGAGCCCCGCTGGACCACGTCTTGGGAAAAGCGGTGAGATACCTCTGCGGTCTCGTGGGAGTGCAGGAGTTGAAGTCCTGCTGGTGTCGTGCAGCATTCGATCCTCACTTCCTCTGTCTGGATCACAAAGCTGTTCGGCGGTGTCCTGGTGGTGGAAGGAGGAACTGCGTCCTTCTGCTCCAGAGGAGGATCCACCTTCTGCACAGCCAGAGGTGCTGAGAGCGGTCTGTTAGCGAGGACGCTCGGGTTGTTGTGAGATCTCCGGACTGAGTTGCTACCCGGGGCCTCTGCGTTGTTGGAACCCGGCGTGCTGGTCCTCTGGGTGGCAGACAGGGGCTCTGTTTGGACCTCAGAGGTAGTGGTTTCTCTGGTCTGGCTGTTGTGTTGGTACCTGAACCTGCGGGAGTGGTAGGCCATGGTCTGGTAGTGCTGCGGGTTGAGGATCCGTCTGTAGTCCACTAAATGGAGGTTGGTGTGAGGCATAACGAAGCTGGGAGGCTCCACGTAAGGGTTCGGCTGATAGTGAGGCATCATCTGCATCCCGTAACCTTTAATGACAGACGAAACATCAGCCTGGAGTTTATAAGTTCATACGTTTTTACAAATCTTAATTTTATTACAATCAAAATCAACCGTCTGCAAATGTAGTGAGCTTTGATTAAAGGCGCCTGAGGCCACAGGTGAAGGGACCGAGGAAATCTGCTTCCATCACACATTAAACTTCATTTAACAGGCAGAAACCTCCAGCAGGACTGCTGAGACCGTGTTGGAGAGAGGGATAGAGGGAGATGAAGAGAGAGAGAGAGAGAGAGAGAGATGATAGTGGGGAAACGGATAGTAGTAGTTGTAGCAGCTGGAGTCTGGAACGTCCACAGCAGCAGAGATCCAGAGGAACCTACGAGACAAGGGAGCTCAGGGACTCCAGAAAGGTCTATGGTTAGTAACTTTAATGGGACAGGAAGAGTTAAAGGAAGAGACAGGCAGAGAGAGGAGAGAGAGGGAAAGACAGGATCCCAGTGTGTCAGTCTGAGCCTATAGCAGCATAACTAAGACCTGATCCAAGCCTGATCCAGCTCTAACTATAAGCTTCATCAAAAAGGAAAGTTTGAAGTCTACTCTTAAAAGTAGAGACGGTGTCTGCCTCCCGGACCCTGACTGGTAGATGATTCCAAAGGAGAGGGGCCTGATAACTGAAGGCTCTACCTCCCATACTACTTTTAGAGACTTAAGGTATGACAGGCAGGCCTGAATGTTGGGAGCGTAGTGTTCTTCAATTAGTCTCCATTTTAAAATCATTTTGTTTTTTAATGTCAAAGCTTTTGCCAATGTTTTATTTCTGCTTTTTTCTTGTTTTCAATTGAATTGGATTTGAATGAAGGGTGCTCTATAAATAAAGCTTGATTGATTGATATATTGCAGTTCATCACATCAGCATGTCATGTTTTCTTCTTCTGTGGGGAATGTTTAAAACTGCAGTTTTTTTTTATTTCTCTTTGTTACATTACACAGATTCATGCTTCAAGAAAAGCCTCAAGGTCAATAGAATCACTTTTAGGGGACAAGGCGGTCTGCAGAAAGTTGTTGCACCAATGTGGCTTGAATAAAACACGTTTCTAAGTAATATCACCCATGCAACTTGTTCATTTTAGTATGCATACAAACATTAAATACATGAAACAATATGCAAATCAGTAAAAATGTCAAACTCTTGCAGGTAGCACACTATTGAGCACATGTCACTGTATTGGTTGCAAACACAAAGAGCAAAGCTAGTTTAAAGATACTGTTCAGCTTTTAAAGGAGTATTTTCAGCAAGTGTTGTTCCCAAAAAGAATCATATTCATGTTCTTGTGCTCTCACCTAAACCCGGGTATCCGTAGTACGGGTTGTAGGACACAGGCATGGGCATCGGCACAGGCCACTGCAGATTCTGCATGGGCAGGTACGGCTGTGACGGCTGGATGTAGAAGAAAGGTTTGTGGTGGGGCTGCTGCCGTTCCTCAGGCCGAGGAGCCGCTGAAGGTCCTGAGTGTGGACCCTGGGCCTGCTGAGCACCATGAGGAGGGTTTGAACCCCGTGGGCCGTAACCAAAGGGTTGCTGTAAGGTAGACGTGGCGGTCTCCATGTTTCACAAAGAGGTGAGGAAGCTGTTTTCTTTTCTTCCTGCAAGATATCTGTTGTTTTTTTTTTTTACCTACAAAACTCTCTCTGAAGTCGTGCAGCTTCACCGCCTTCAGAGTATGTTCTCAATTAAATCAGGGGAGTGGAGTCATGCTGAAGTTTCAGGAGAGCTGCACTGATTGGCTTGATTTTGGTTCCAGGTGAAATCTTAATGACCTTCCTGTGAGGCCAATGAAAAAGCTGCCCGCTGATCCCCTCCCACTTTGGTGCATCAGCTCACCTGAGGAAGGCAGACAACACATCAGAGGTGGTGAAAAAGGAAGATATCAGAAAAAACAACCTGTATTGGTTACAGAAATGTTGTCAAAGTGGTGCATCTTGTTCATTTTAGCATCTTTGTAATGCTTGGTGCTGCATTTCTTGAGGTTTGACTCATTTGCATGCAATCAAGCATTCATCCACAGGACCGTGTTGAGGGTTGAGATGCAGATTTGACCCCCGAAGAGCCAATTATGAGATCAGATGAGAGCATGTTCTGTCGCCTGGAGCAGGATTTATTGACTGTATAATCCAAGATAAATAAAGATGCTCTGAGGGATCAGGCTTAGAGTCTGGCCAGCAAACTTTAAGGGTAAAACATCCCCAAAAAACAGGGTCTGACCATGTCTCGATTTTAAATCATAAGCTCCTGCAGAAATCATATCTTCAGTCGAAGTTTACAGAACTGCACACTCTTCTTTTTGCATTAATCAGTTCACACCAGGAGCTTGTAAATCAGAGCTAATACATCTGTTGAATATAAAAGAGCGCCTTTTAAAAGGGGAAGATTGGAAATGAAATGTGCAATACAGAAATAAATAAAATAGTACTGAAGAAAAATAGACATGGTGTGATGTTCAGGTGCATCTCTGAAAATTTGAAAAATGTGAAGAAAAATATTGTGTAATTTAATAATAAAATATGAACTTTTTGGGGGTCTCAAAGCTCAGAAAATCCTAAATCCAGTGTCATAAATTTTGAGAATATTTCCTGAGATCAATCAGAACTCCACTTCTGAAAAATATGTCCATTTATACACTCAGTGCTTGGTTGAGGCTTCTTTACCATGATCTACTGCATTAATGTGACATTTTGTGGAGGTGATGGGCCTGTAGCTCAGCTGAAGTGTTATTGACGCCCAGATTGCTTTGATAGCAGCCTGTAGTTTTGGGTCAGGTGTTTCTTCCTCTTTAAAAACATCCTGCAGATTCTCAAACCACTCTCTTGCCAATAAAGCTCAGTAATATGGTCATGGTCATTTTATAAAAGTTTTGGCTTTATGGGCAGGTGCAAAGTCCTGCTGGAAAAGGGAACCAGCAGATGGATGCATGAAGTGCTCTAAAGTCTCACTGTGTTGACTTAAACACTAGAAGATGACATGGCGCCCCAAACCATCACAGACTGCAAAAACATCACACATCTTGGACTCTGTGCCTCTACGCTCCTCCTCCAGACTCTGGGACCTTGGTTTTCAAACTTGGACCACTGAAGCAACAGTCCAGCTCTTCCTCTCCTGAGCCCCAGTAAGACTGGTCTGACGTTGTCTCTGCTTCAGGAGTGTCTTGATAATAGGAATGTGAAGACGTCTGTGCGTGGTGGCTCTTGATGCACGGACACAAGAACCTTAGACTGCATAATAAATTAACGTAGTATCTGTGACGTCACACATCTGTTCCTGAAGCCGATCGTCAGCGGGTGCCAGATTGGAAATGCTGACTCAACCTAACTTTTACCTTTTTGGCTAACAGTTACAGTGTGCCTGCCTGCCTGTCAATCAAGCCATGCCCTTATTTGGGCAAAACTCGTAAGTTTAATATCTTAAAAAATAACAAGTTACACAAAAATTAGAGACATTAAAGAAATGAGCTATTCAGACTTGAACTGTTTTTTGAACCCGGCTGTAAACATGTTTATTTCTGCTGTAAAGATCGTCTTCTTTGAATGGGTGTGTATGTGGTTTTCGGTGTTTCTGCAACCAGCCTCTAGTGGACGCTCGAGGAACTGCAGTTCCCACAACACATTAATCCTGTATCACTGTGTTCTCAGTGAGAAGTATAAATCTTGAGTCTAAACTGTTGTTGCATGCTCTGATGTGAAATCATTCAACACAAGTCTTAAATCATGACATTTTATTGGACTGGCCCCACACAGTGGCTCACCCTCGTCTTCAACAACCTTTTAGACCATTTTTCTCTTCGTGAAATCAAAACTCATGGATAGTGCACGGTGCAGAGTCACTGCAGGAACTTTATACATATTTTTTTTTACTTTTATCTGAACTTAAAGAGTTTTTTTCTGTGCAGTGCATTTCACCTGGTGCTCTAAATACTTTAACACATTATCCCAGAACAATTACACCTTTAGGGGGACCTGAGGAGGAGAGGAGACGTCCCATTAGTACAGATCTTCTCTTTCTTTGATCAATGATGCCGTGCGTTTCACTTACAGTTCAACACACTATTCTCATAAGTCAATCCTGGGACTTCAACATCTTGGTTCTCCTCTCATGGTGGAGCCTGAAGAGGACAGAGAGATGAGTGCACTCAAAGTAATGTGGGATGTTTGGAGCGATGCAACATGACATCAGGTTCACCTCTCTCCCAGTGTGCAGGAGGCGGCTCGTCGTCGTCCTCGTCTCGTGGCCTGTGGTACATCACTTTCCTCTGAGTGCTCATCTCTGTTCAAAGGATGCAAACAGGAGGAAATATCAGAGGAATGAGACAGAGACACTTTTAAATGACAAGACGAGGCGTATGGGAGGTAGAGCCTTCAGTTATCAGGCCCCTCTCCTTTGGAATTATCTACCAGTCAGGGTCCGGGAGGCAGACACCCTCTCTACTTTTAAGAGTAGGCTTCAAACTTTCCTTTTTGATAAAGCTTATAGTTAGAGCTGGATCAGGCTTGGACCAGGTCTTAGTTATGCTGCTATAGGCTTAGACTGACACACTGGGATCCTGTCTTTCCCTCTCTCTCTTCTCTCTGCCTGTCTCTCACTTTAACTCTTCCTGTCCCATTAAAGTTACTAACCATAGACCTTTCTGGAGTCCCTGAGCTCCCTTGTCTCGTAGGTTCCTCTGGATCTCTGCCGTAGAGTCCTTTTTTGGGTCCTTTCTATTTTTCTTTCTTTCTCTCCTTCTTTCTTTTCTTTTCGCTTTCTTTACTTCATTCTCTCTTTTATTTTTTATTCCTTCTTTCTTTCATTCTATTCTTCTTTCAGTCTTCCTTTCTTTCTTTCCTTCCTTCTTTCTTTCATTCCTTCTCTTTCCTTCCTTCTTTCCTTCTCTTTCTTTCCTTCCTTCTTTCCTTCGTTCCCTCTTTCTTCCTTTCTTTCATTCTCTCTTTGCTCTTTCCATCTTTCTTCATCCTTTATGTCTCCTTTTCTTATCCCGTCCTTTCCTTCCTTGTCATACTGTTTATTCTCCTCTTTTTCTTTCTTCTGGTCTCCCTCTCTTCTCTCTTTTCTTAGACCTCTCTGGAGTCCCTGAGCTCCCTTGTCTCGTAGGTTCCTCTGGATCTCTGCTGCTGTGGACGTGCCAGACTCCAGCTGCTACAACTACTACTATCCGTCTCCCCACTATCATCTCTCTCTCTCTTCATCTCCCTCTATCCCTCTCTCCAACACGGTCTCAGCAGATGTGTGTCTAACATGAGTCTGGTCCTGCTGGAGGTTTCTGCCTGTTAAAGGAAGTTTGTCCTTGCCACTGTAACTTGCTAAATGCTGCAAAGTGATCTGCTCATGGTGGATTAAGATGAGATCAGACTGAGTCCTGTCTGTAAGATGGGACTGGATCTTATCCGGTCTTGGTGTTGTTGTAGACCTGCCATTTGTCACTTTTGTGTTTAACTAGTCGTCATGTAAATACCAGCATGCTGACCTACAATCATCAGTTTATAGATTTGAATCAGGGTGAAAATAAAAGAGTGCATGTTGGTCTTTGTAATGTGTGTTCTATGATCAGCAGGGTAACAATGTGAAGCGTGAGAGGTTAAATTCAACCTTGCCGCTGCAGCGGGGTTGCTTGTCTCCTCCTGGGAATCCCGTCACTGTCTCCTCTCCTGCCTGGGCTTGACGTGCTCAGGTCATCTCTGCAGAGTCTGTCTGCAGAAACAGTTCCTACACTCAGTTCATATTTCAATCACGACACTGAGAATCACCCGTCACACAGCGGACTGAGGGAGAAGAGACTTACCCTGACATGTTCTGCACTGCAGTTCACTCACAGTCATCTCTACGACCTCTGCGTCAGCTGCCTCCTGCTTGCACACGTCGTGTTCTTCCTCCTGGTCGATGGGGTCTGATGGATCTTTGTACTGGCCTCTTTTGTACCATGGTTTTGCGGCGTGTCTCAGCGGGACAGACTGAGTCTTCCTGGGTGCCGAATGCTTCCTCACCACGACTCTGAGCGGCTGCTCGCACCCTCTCCCGTACCTGCCCTCCTCCTCAGAGTCTCCAGCTTCATCCCTGTACATCTTCGCACCGTGCACTTTGCTCCTGCTCGCCCCTTTGGCTAAACTTTCCCCACAACAGGTGCACATGGACCTCTTTGAACCCTGCAGCCACACTTCTTCTGTGTCTTCGGCAGCACATGGGGACCCGCTGACGACCTCTGCGAGCCTCCTGCCTGCGTACACGTGTTTGGGGAAGAGCTCTGCGTCATCCAGATCCGTGGAGAACATCTCATCTCTGGAGGAGAGCTCGTCCAGAGAGGGGCTGAGGACGCTCATACGCTCGTGTGTGCTGTGCACGGCGAGGTAGTTGTAGTGGTAGGGGGCAGCAGGGGAGGGGAGGCGACCGGCTGCAGCTTCTCCGGACGTCAGAACGCTCTCAAACGGCAGCTTGAGGATCTGGAAGCTTGACTCTGCTTTCTTGGGATCTGTCTTTGAGGATTTGTTGCAGATTTTTGCAGCTTTTGAAGAAGCAGGAGAATGCACCAATAGTTTGGAAGGCAGGTTTGAATCCACTTTGGGCCTCTGGATGTCTTCGGTGCAGTAAGTCAAAGCACTTGGATCGGTCGTGGAGATATCTGGCTGGATATCTGTGACCGCTTCTCTCTCCAGAGCGAGGAAGTGCTTCTCTGCTGCTGCAGCCTGCTCCCGATCAGGACTCTCCTCGTGAACAGACGAGCTATCAAGAGGCTCCTCCAAACCTCCAGACCAGCATCCATGAGGGCTCAGGCCTTCTAAGCTCCTCTGGCTGGACTCTCCGTCGTACACAGCTGTTGTAGAGTCACTGAAAGTCACTGCTGGGGACTCCAAATGGCTCACACCAGCTGCTGAAGGAAGCCTGTGACCCTGCTCTTCACTCTTCTTCTCTTCTGGAGGAGAAAACATCCCGGAGGACTGCGAGGCGACACCCGAGTCCAGCTCCCTCTCCGCGCCCTGCAGCTCGCTGGCTCGGATTTTATCCAGGCATTCGATGAGTTTGGAGATGGCGTCGCTGGGGTCGGTTTGAACCTCTGAGCACGCCATTTCTCGCCGGCCCTGAGGCTGCAGGTGATGGGGCTGATGCTGCTGCTGATGCAGATGCTGCTGATGATGATGGGGAACGTCATTCCAGGTAGGAGGAGCGTGGAAGCGAGGTTCAAACATGCGCCTGTAATCCATGGGGTATAAAGGAGCATGAGGGTAAACAAACCCAGGGTACTGCATGTACTGGTACTGGGGCATGCAGGCACGGTTCATGTTAAAACCTGGGGAGCATTAACAGAGGTTTCAGGTGATTCATTCAGAAGAAATAAAAGGTACTTTATTGATCCCCAGGGGGGAAATTCAATTTTTTCACTCATGCTATTTTTGGACATGCTACACATAGTTTTTTTGGTATATACTGCACACACATGCAGTGAACATGCTTAGGGAGAGATGTCAGAGTGAGGATACTGCCATCAACTTGCAGTTGGGGGTTCGGTGCCTTGTTCAAGGGCACCTCTGCAGTGCCCAGGCAAGTGAACTAGCACCTCTCCAGCCACCAGTCCACTTGCCAAACTTCGTCCATACTGGGACTAAAACCGGCAACCCTTCGGTTCCCAAGCCAAGTCCCTATGGACTGAGCTACTGCCCCCCAATTCAGCTTAATTAGACTAAAGGTAGAGTTGAAATAGTTACCTACCTCCAGGTAAACCAAAGTGATTGTACGGGTTGTTCATCTGCCACTGGTGGTAGAGGTAGTAAGGTTGAGATGGAGGCTGGACGTAGAAGAAAGGTCTGGGGTGGTGGTTTCTCTGCTGCTGTCCACCCCCAAATGTGTGTGGTTGTTTACTTCCATCTACAGAAACCAGAAAGGAGTAAAAAAAAAAGTCAAATAAGGTTTAAAAAATGACTGAATATTAAAGAGGGAATCCTTACCGTCCATTTCCCTTCACGTGCTCGCTCAACCTTCCAGAAATAAAACACCTCAGAGGGATCAAAACAACCACATAAACATCCCTCAGCTTCATAAATCACTGAAGATATATTTCACAGTCACTTCTTCGATAAACAAACAAACAGACGTGAAGCTGCTTCTCTCTCAGGCTCACATGACGCTACTCTCAACTGAAGCACGCGCACCTCTGCTAATTAGTCATATAGGAAACACCTGCTGCTGCAACACGGAGCACGAGACTCAGGTATTCATTTGGAGGGACACGTTTTTTAGAATTGTGATAAAAACAGTTCATAGGGAAGAATAATGTTTTCATTTTATTTTTTTATGATTTGAAATGTATTCGTTTTTACAAACATTCAGATAAAGACACACAAATAATGACAATACAATAAAAACAATTAAAAATAAAAATAAAACAAAGTAAAAGACAGCAGAACAAACAAACAACAAAAAACAGACAAATAAATTCATAGAAAAAACATAAATTTGAGATTATTTACAGAAGAAACAGTGAACATACTCGTCTAACATAAACCATACACATACTGATAAACACAAATTCATAATTATGCACATAGGCACATGTATATGTACACATATTAAAGAAAATTAAAATAATTCTTTTTTTAATGAAGACAGAAATGTTCACAAGAAAATATTTGTATTCTTATTTATTTACTTTCGCAGTAACTTCTATCCTTTAATTTTGATTTTTTTTTTCCCCCTCAATTTTGTTGTTTTTTATTTTTTCAGTGTAATTTTATTCTATGTAGATATAAATAATACAATATAAATGTAGGCCTAAAAATAAAGGTTAAAAAGATCCTAACTGGGTATTCATTTAAAAAATAACATTTTATTATTTTTTTTAAAAGAGTATTCTGACTTATACCTTTTTTTTTTCTATAAATGTCGTAGACAAAAGGGTGTAATCATCACTCAGCGCCTTAGAGTAGGGGAGACTGGGGGCAACTATGATATTTCTCACATAATGTCATCAGAGCTCACAGATTTATGGAAGAGGATTGGGGCCACTGAAAAAAGAAATAAAGTCCAATATATTTTTTGTATTTTTATTATTATTATTATTAGTAGTAGTATTATTATTATTATTATTATGAGTTTGAAGTAAGAATTCTGAGAAAAAAGTCAGATATCTCAGATTAAAGTCAGATTTCAGAGATTAATGTCAGAAATAAAAACTTCAGAATTCTGAGAAAATTTCAGAATTCTGACTTTAATCTCAGAATTTTTTACTGTATTTCTCAGAATTCTTAGAGTCCGTATTTGTCATATAAAAGCATATATATGTGCACTAAACTATTGCTATTTTTTTTCTATTGCTACTCATCAAGGGGCAAATGTAACAATAATCACCAAGAAAATACTACTGAGCGTGTGCAGTCAGTGTCATCACTCTAGCCTGCTTCTTATTAGAGATACTGATGTGTTACAGTTGCCCCCGGTCTCCCTTACTGCCAGAAATACCACTAAGGAAAGTCAATATTTAAATTTTGTATCTATTATGTGGTATTTTAAATAATCATAACAAACATTAAGCAGAAATGTGTCATAGTTGTTCTTTTTGGGCTGCTGTGTCTCCTTCTGTCCAGCAGATGTCGCTGTTCCACTCTTTAACAAGCTCCAGGCCGCTTAGGTTGCACGCATGCGCAGTCTCCCTGTTTGGCCTGTAGTCTTTCAGGCGCTTATGATGCGCTGAGAGGTTGTCCGCTGCCCTGCGCTTCAACACAACACTTTAATATAAGTAATATCAGCTTCAGGAGCTTATGTTACACCTTCAGCTGAAGACAAGATCCACCCTGAGGTTTCCCTGCGTGGAGTCCCCACAGAGTGACTGTAAGAAAGCCTGAATCTGATGTTTTGGTGTTAAACTTGTAAACTGTCTCACTCAGGTAGCTAGCTAACGGTTATATAGCCTAGCTTGTGTTAGCAGCGTGACCGCTCTGTAGTTTGGCTGCTGTGAGTTTAAAGTTCTTTCTGCTTCAGTTTCAGAGTCAAAGTAAAAGAAGCAGACTCTTTACTGTCAGGTAATGAAGGTGTTGTCTGGCTGCTGCGTTAGCTAACTGCTGTGTTACCCCGGAACTCTGGAGCTAACGCTGCTAGCTTGCTGCTGCTGGAGCTAGCGCTGTTACATGAAGCTAACTGATTATATCTGAGGGATGATCAGGAGGAGGATGGAACCTTTTCTAACCTGCTGAGTGAAATAAACCCACAGGAACATTCATGTTAAGGTTTCCTGGTTTAGCTGTGGTCAGTGTGGTGTGTGTTCAGCAGCAGGCCTGTCTCTTCAGAGACTCTCTGCCTGGTTTAGAGAGCAGGGGGTTTGTTTTGGACAGGAACGGTGACCGGTTGAAGTTGATGCAGATGATGGCCTAACATCCCTGACAGCCTGCAGCAGCACTTCTTCATCTTAGTTATTTACAAACAGGAAATCATCATCACCATCATGAGTGCATGCCAGGGGCTTGTAGAGTGTTTTCCAAGCAGCTTACAGACACATCATTGTCACCATGTTCTCCTGTGTTTATATCTGATCTCCTGTTTGTGGTGTTTTTTGGATGTGTTCTGTAATGTGTGAATTACTTCCTGTATTTCAGGGGCATCACCTGCAGCAGAGAGGAATCAGAAATCAGAAATACTTCATTTATCCCAGGGGGAATTCAGTCATTACAGTTGCTCCTATACACAGTAATTAAGAATATCAAATACATTTTTTTTTTTAAGTTATATTTTTTTGGCCTTTTTGCCTTTATTTTACAGGACAGCTGAAGAGAGACAGGAAATGTGGGGAGTAGAGAGAGGGGGGAAGACGTGCAGGAAATGGTCGACTGGCCGGGAATCAAACCGGCGACCCCTGCGATGAGGACTGTAGCCTCTGTATGTAGGACGCTTAGACCGCTAGGCCACCAGCGCCCCAAGAATATCAAATAATAGTAATAGAAGAAGTTATTAATAATATATCAATACAAATAAAGTGAAAATAATGATAAAAGTATGTACAGACGACAGAATAAGCTATGTAGAAAATAAAGACATGGTTGAACTCCCTGAATATCAGGAAGAGGGCGCTCTGGTGGTCTGTCTGGAGTGTGGCGATGGCAGCGTTGAGAACCTTGGACGCTTTAGTCAGGTTGGCAGAGGGGGTATGTAAGCAGCTTCCAGTAGCCTATGACATGTGAGATCTCCCACAGCACTCAGTGCTATCCTGGTCTGCCCAGACAGTCTGGAAGCCGTCCATGGAGACGTTGCGTATTATCGTATTGATTCCATAGACTGTATAGTAAATGGACGAAGTATCTTTGAAGTCACCGATCTGTTTCTGAAGCGCTGTTTTGAGGCCAATCGTCGGCAGCAGCCATATTGCTGCTGTTGAGCGATTGTGACGTAAAGAGGCGGGCTTTGAGTCTCAGAGCCAACAGCTACAGTGTTCCCGCCTGTCAGTCATGTCAGCTGTGCCTCTCATTGGAAGACTAGTAATCTCAATATCTTTAAAATTGCAGCGTTATGAAAAAATTAACTCCCCGTACAGTGTGTGCTGATTGAGAAATGAAGTATCCAGACTACACTCGTCTTTTGGACCAGGCTGTAAACATGATTATTTCTGCTGTAAAGATCGGCTTCTTTGAATTGGGCCAGCCTCAAGTGGATCCTTGATGAACTGCAGTTTTAGCACTTTAACAAACATTGGACTTATATTTTTAGACCGGAGGTTGCCGCTTGATTGATTCAGGAGAACGTCTCAGTATGCATCGGACCAGTCTCCTCCACGTACCATTTCCCACAATGCACAGCGTTAACTTCTTATTTTTTCCGCACGTAACGGGGGCACTCAGCAAACGCATCATCTCTGTCATGCTACACCCGTCGTCTTCATGGACCAGTGTTCACAGAAACTGAAGATGTTCTCATGTTGACAGCTGTCGCAGGGCATGCTAACATAAGAGGTGTCAGAGAAACCGACACCAGATCAGAGGTTGTCCCGGATGTTGCAGCAGTCCGGATCCAGAGTGAGGACGTAGGAACCTGAATGGTTCAGATTATGACATTACTAACAGTAGTGTGTTCTTGTAAGGTTCCCTGCTGGCGTGATGATCACCTACAGTGCTTTGTTGAGACAGACTGTTGTAACAGATGGTGCTGGTGTTGGTTCAGACTGTACTGTAGGAGGCTTACCTGCTCTCCTACATATCTTAGAGATTTATTGAACCACAGTTACTAAAATTAAGGTGTGATGTTTTCAGCTTTTGTTCCTAAGGCATGTATCTGTAACATCTTGTGAACAGAGATGTCCCAATCAGCTTCATTAGCCCCCAATCCCAATCCGATTGTGCAACAATACTCCGCCGAAACGCTCAGAGGCAGTGTGGACTCTCTGATAGTCGGGTTGCCTGTTATGGTCGTGCTACGATCTCTGTTTCCTTTTCCACAGAGATTCAGAGCGTGTTCTGTTAATCTACAGCTGATACATGCTGCTGTTTATCATACAGACATGATTACATGAAGAATAGAGAGGAGGAGATGAAATACACATCCGATGTGGCCGATGTCCAGGATCCCGGAAGTGCTGTAAATGCAGGAAACACAATGCTGCAGAGCGGACCAATCACAGGGCTTGCGGTCCGTGTAGATTCCAAGTGTAGTTACATTTTGGAGGAGGTAGACATTGGCTACCTGCGTACGTACGGGAGCTACGCAGTCTTACGCTGCCGATTTGACGCAGAAGTATTAACCAGGCTTTAGCCTTCAGTTGCACATCGTGTTCAGTGACAGTGGACGTAAATGATCAGATGAGATCACTGGTGGCCTAGCGGTCTAAGCGCCCCACATACAGAGGCTACCATCCTCGCTGCAGAGGTCGCTGGTTGTCTTCCCCTTCTCTCTGCTCCCCACTTCTCTCTTCAGCTGTCCTCTTAAAGGCAAAAAGCACAAAAATGTGACTTAAAATAAAAAAAGAAGTCCAGATCGATAGTTGAGATTCGGATCCAGACGTCGCCACTATGTGAAATAATTCTTGAAGTCAAATGAACTGCAGTCTGAATCTGTTGTAGAGGTCTTGCTGTGTCAGGAAGCACAGAGTTTTAGGGGCTAATTTAAGGATGCAAATGAAGACGTCTGTCAGGTAATCACTGCACCGTGTCCTAAGACATCTCAAAGGGTGTGATGTGCTTCTCTAACTTCTGCGTGGAGGTGCTGATGTGACGTTGGCTGTGTTACTTGGCTCGGTAGTTCACTCTAGCTGTCTTAAGAAAGATGCATCAGCCGTCTCAAGCTCATAAACTCAAACTCAGACTGAGGGATGCTTCTAGGAAACAAGGTCTGACTTCTGCCTGAGATACCCGGTTGTAACAGGTAAATAGGCTTTTCCTCGTGGCAGAGGTAGCAGCAGGAGGGAATATTCATACAGGGTTGAAATGTTTGAAGGATTTTGCTGTTTTATAAACTCTAAACTAAAAGGATGAAGGAAGTTAAAGTGGAGTAACTCATCCTTCTCTCAGTCTTCTCATTCCTCTTTTCTTTCTTTTGTTTTTCAGACGAGCGCTGATGTAGCCGTGTTGGGTCAGTCACCGTGCTCTCCCTCTACCTCCACTCCCCCAGTGCCTCACTGCAAGACCTCAGACGACAGGCGGATCCACGAGGGGACAGAGTCTCCTTTCCTCGCCCCGGGACCCCCTTCACCAAAGTCTCCTCCTCTCCTCTTTCAGAAGAAGTTCTCTCACAGGAGTTAAACACCTCCACTCGGGCCAGTGGAGGTGTTGAAGAACCACCACCCTCCCCCTCATTTTCCCCTTCGTGAATCTTCAAGAACATTTTTCTCCTGGTTGGTTTGAGTCCGGTTCTGCCGGCCGTGTGACTTTTCAAAACTGGGGCGCGATTCATGGGATGCAACCATGTCGGATCTCAGTGAGCGCAGGCCGGTCAACACGGACTACGCTGTCTCCCTGCTGGAGCAGCTCAAGTTCTTTTATGAACAGAAATTACTGACTGACGTTGTGCTGCTGGTGGAGGACACGGAGTTCCCGTGTCACAAGATGGTCCTGGCCACATGTAGCTCCTATTTCAGGTGAGTGTGAAGCTGCTGCTGTCGGAGTGTTTGGAAGAGCTTGTAGTCCGAGTGATACGAGCCGAATGTGAGGGGGGTATGATTGATACACTTGTAAAGTTCCAGGTCCTGATAAGTCCTTGTTAGGAGTGTGACAACTCCTGGTGAAGGACACATACATCAGACACTTTCAGGGAACACAGTGAGAAGGAAGAGGTGTGCAAAGACCCAACATCAAGACCGGATAAGATCCAGTCCCATCTTACAGACAGGACTCAGTCTGATCTCATCTTAATCCACCATGAGCAGAGCACTTTGCAGCATTTAGCAAGTTACAGTGGCAAGGACAAACTTCCTTTAACAGGCAGAAACCTCCAGCAGGACCAGACTCATGTTAGACACACATCTGCAGAGACCGTGTTGGAGAGAGGGATAGAGGGAGATGAAGAGAGAGAGAGAGATGATAGAGGTGAGATGGATAGTAGTAGTTGTAGCAGCTGGATGTCTACGGCAGAGACAAAGGGAGCTCAGGGACTCCAGAAAGGACTATGGTTAGTAACTTTAAAGGGACAGGGACACTTAAAGGAAGTGATGGGAAGAGGGGAGAGAGATAGGATCCCAGTGTGTCAGTCTAAGCCTATAGCTGCATAACTAAGAGCTGGTCCAAGCCTGATCCAGCTCTAACTATAAGCTTTATCAAAAAGGAAAGTTTGAAGCCTACTCTTAAAAGTAGAGAGGGTGTCTGCCTCCTGGACCCTGACTGGTAGATGATTCCAAAAGAGAGGTGCCTGATAACTGAAGGCTCGACCTCCCATACTACTTTTAGAGACTGTAGGTACGATGAGCAGGCCTGCATGCTTGGAGCGTAGTGTTCTAGAGGGGTAATAGGGCACTATAAGCTCTTTAGAGGAGCCTACGAGACAAGGGAGCTCAGGGACTCCAGAAAGGTCTATGGTTAGGAACTTTATTGGGACAGGGAGAGTTAAAGTAAGTGATCTTGGGGGCAGTCTAAGCCTATAGCAGCATAACTAAGAGCTGGTCCAAGCCTGATCCAGCTCTAACTATAAGCTTTATCAAAAAGGAAAGTTTGAAGCCTACTCTTAAAAGTAGAGAGGGTGTCTGCCTCCCGGACCCTGACTGGTCGATGATTCCAAAGGAGAAGCTTGTCCAGATTAAGACTGGAGCACAGTTAAAAGCTCTTTTCATATTATCAGTTTAATGCCTGATGTTTACTTTGTCTTCACGTGTCACCTGGTCTGTTGAGGACTCACCTGAGTCTCTCTCCTACAGTTTCACTAAATAATGCACCGCACAGCGCCGGGCCTTTGTGTTTAAAGGCGTCGATTATTCCCCTTGTTGTGATTGTGTCGAGGAGGAGGTGTAGGTACGCTGTAAGTCTTCACCCTCTACACTCCTGATAAATAATGCAGCGCGTCGTAGAACAAGAGAGAGACCGGGGATGCTGTTTTCCTTGAAAGCAGGGTCTGGAGTCATCCCGATGCACCACGCGGAATAAATGAAGCAACCTCTAACCTGTAGTCGCACATCCCTCCAGGCCCTCGGGAGGCCTCATTTGTACGCGCAGCATTGCATAATGGAGTGTGTGTGCACTGCGGTGAGGATGACAGAGCAGCGGCAGCCTCAGCTCTGGGAAGAGTCCATCTGTACATGACAGGAGCTCATGCTGCATTCGAACACCCCGTCTCCCCCCCGCCCCCTGTCTGCACACACGCATTCCAAGAAAAGGTCCCGACAACTTGATGCCGCTCTCACACAAACCGCCCCGCGCTCTTCCTTCCCCTCCGTTTCCCACGCACTCGTTATCTGGTGCGAACACGTAAAGCATTTCCCCCGCAGGTTGTTTTTTTTTTTCTCTCTCAGAGGTGTCGCAGCGCTTCCTCAAAAGTGCTACTCCGTCCTTCCTTCCTTCCTCTTTCTCTGTCCTCCTCGCACGCCTCGCTTCAAGGGGGGAGGGCGTGAGACTCCGGAGGGGAGCTCGTGTGCGGAGGGGAAAGTCTGGTCACGTAGGTCTTGGTGAGAGATGGAGAGAAAGGGGAAGAAAGAGGGGGGAAAAGAGGGAGGGGGTGCAGGGTTACGTAATTCAGCCTGGCAGGTTTAGTCCCTGCTGAGCAACGAGCAGACACAGTCTCCCCTCCCGCCTCCCCAAAACCCCCAGACAGGAGGGCAGAGCCAGGCTGCAGACAAAATACTCCAACGAACAGAGCTGCATGAGACGTTATCTCTCACAGAGACCCGTTATTAAAATATGAGAGAGAAGGTGGAAAAATCAGCCGGACTCTGGATTAATATTTTAGAAGTCCCTCCTTTTTTTCCATCCAGAAATGAAAATAAAAAACCTTTTAATTTTGCATCATAAATGACAAAAAAACACTAATTCCTAATTATTCAATCGGCAAATTGAAGTCAAATTAGTTTCTTTCTCTTGCTTTTCTTCACTAGTAATGCCCAGAATACTTTTCAAAGTTTAAGATAAATTCTAAAAGTGTCAGGGTTTTGTCACCCCCAAATTTTCCTTGATGGAAAATTAACTTAATACCAAGCAGCAACCTCCAGTCTTAAAAAATTAAGCCCATGTGGAAGTGTTAAGAATTGCAGTTCCTCCAGTGTCCAGTAGAGGCTGGCTGCAGAAACACAGGAAACCACATACACACCCATTCAAAGAAGACGATCTTTACAGCAGAAACAAACATGTTTACAGCCTGGTTAAAAAAAAAGGGTTCAGGTCTGATAGCTAATTTCTCTACGAGTTTTGCCCAAATATGGGCGTGGCTGACTTGATTGACAGGTGGGCTACCTGTAGCTACAATGTCATTTAGCAGACGCTTTTTTTTTTTTTTTTTTAAAGTTATGTTTTTGGCCTTTTTGCCTTTATTAGATAGTACAGCTGAAGAGAGACAGGAAATGTGGGGAGTAGAGAGTGGGGGAAGACATGCAGGAAATGGTCGACTGGCCGGGAATCGAACCGGCGACCCCTGCGACGAGGACTGCAGCCTCTGTACATGGGGTGCTTAGACCGCTAGGCCACCAGCAACCCCTAGCAGACGCTTTTATCCATAGCTGTTAGCGATTAGGCAAAAGGCCCGCCTCTTTACCTCACACTAACTCAGACGAAGTCAGGTTGAGTTCAGCATATCCAATATGGCAGCCGCCACCGTTTGGCTTCAAAACAGATGGGTGACATCACGGATTGTACGTCCATTTATGATTCAGACTGTGGTGAATCCTAGCGATGGGCAATGATTTTTGAATTTTTGGCTTGAACTGTCCATCCCTAGTGAACACACTTCATTAAATCTACTTTCAGGATGTGGGTAAAGGAAGAGCACAAGTTTTAATGTGTTTAAACTTACGACCATCTTCAAAAACACGAGCATTCAAAAATTGAAAACTTTGCATGTAAAATATTAACAAAAAAAACATGAAATGAAGGCTCCTGGACGACATTACAGATTTAAAAAAAATCATATATTAGAAGATTAAAATGTATATATATATTTTTGTTCCTTTATCAAACATACTCAACTCCAGAAAATACATTGCGCACTCTGGAAGTCTTGATTCAATCCTCAGAAGCAGCAGCAGCAGGTGAAGCTACCTGACATGTGATCTCTGACTGTGATGACCGGTCTGAGCCTGTCGCAGCTCCACAGATACATAAAGACATCTCTGCAGTCAAAGAGGTGAAGACGCTCTGACTCACTCCGTGGAATTAAGACGTGGAGGATTGAGGAGGATCACGAGCGTCAGAGCAGAGAGGAGCTCACCTGGAGCTCAACGCTGGAGTGAGCCCACGAGACAGGTGCTCACTGTCAGAGTCTGTTACTCACTGTCAGAGTCTGTTACTCAGGAGGAGTCTGTTACTCACTGTCAGAGTCTGTTACTCAGGAGGAGGATCAAACATAAAGGGGGGCGGGCAGACCACAAATGTCCAGCCGGTAGAGACTAGTGATTTCAGTCCATTCTAGAGACAGAGAATATTTGTATCAATGTGACTCTGTTTTGTCGTCTTTCTTCAGGGCGATGTTCATGAGCGGCCTCAGCGAGAGCAAACAGACCCACGTCCACCTGAGGAACGTGGACCCGGCCACCCTGCAGATCATCATCACGTACGCCTACACGGGGAACCTGGCCATCAGCGACAGCACGGTGGAGCCGCTCTACGAGACCGCCTGCTTCCTCCAGGTCCGTGTGAAAGATTCTCCTCATGTGGTCTAAAGTCGGTCTTTCATAGAGGACTAAATCTATTCAGGTATCACTCCCTCATTCTGTTCCTTCTCCTCCGTCCACAGGTGGAGGACGTGTTGTTGCAGTGCAGAGACTACCTGGTCAAGAAGATCAACGCCGAGAACTGCGTCCGCATGCTGAGCATCGGTGACCTGTTCAGCTGTAGCGAGCTCAAGCAGAGCGCCAAGCGGATGGTGGAGCACAAGTTCCCGGTGGTGTACCGGCAGGAGGCGTTCCTGCAGCTCTCCCACGAGCTGCTGATCGACGTCCTGAGCAGCGACAACCTCAACGTGGAGAAGGAGGAGACGGTGCGGGAGGCCGCCATGCTGTGGTTGGAGTACAACATGGAGGCTCGCTCTCAGCACCTGTCCTCGGTGCTCAGTCAGATCCGCATCGACGCGCTCTCCGAGGTGACGCAGCGCGCCTGGTTTCAGGGTCTGCCTCCCAACGACAAGTCCGTGGTGGTGCAGGGTCTCTACAAGTCCATGCCCAAGTTCTTCAAACCTCGGTTAGGCATGACGAAGGAGGAGATGCTGATCTTCATGGAGGCCTCGTCGGAGACGCAGGGCGAGGGGTACGTCATGTCCGTGTCCGTGCCCACCACCGTAGTCTGTTACAGCCCGCAGGCGGAGAAGGTCTACAAGCTCAGCAACCCCCCAGGAGACCTGCAGAAGGTGGGGACCCTCGTTACACCGGACAACGACGTGTTCATCGCCGGAGGTCAGATCCCGCTTAAAAACTCAATCACCAACCACGGCAAGAGCGGGAAGTTCCAGGCCATGTTCCGCTCCGTGGATAGTTTCTTCTGGTTCGACGCCCAGCAGAACGCCTGGGTGCCTAAGACCCCCATGCTGTGCGCCCGCATCAAGCCCTCCCTGGTCTACTGCGAGGGCTACATCTATGCAATCGGGGGCGACAACGTGGGCGGCGAGCTGAACAAGCGCACGGTGGAGCGCTACGACTGCGAGAAGGACGAGTGGAGCATGATGAGCCCGCTGCCCTTCGCCTGGAACTGGAGCACGTCGGTGGTGGCGCACGACTGCATCTACGTCATGACCCACGACCTGATGTACTGCTACTTCCCGCGCGCCGACACCTGGGTGGAGATGGCCATGCGCAAAACCAGCCGCTGCTTCGCCTCCGCCGCCGCCTTCGGCGACCTCATCTTCTACATCGGCGGCCTCCACGTGGTCAGCAACTCGGGCATCCGCCTTCCCACCAGCACCATCGACGGCTCCTCCGTCACCGTGGAGATCTACGATGTCAACAAGAACGAGTGGCGCCTCGCCGCCAACATCCCCGCCAAGCGCTACTCGGACCCGTGCGTGCGGGCGGTGGTGCTGCTGAACTCGCTCTGTATTTTCATGCGCGAGACGCACATGAACGAGCGCGCCAAGTACGCCATCTATCAGTACGACCTGGAGCTGGACCGCTGGTACCTGCGGCAGCCCGTGTCGGAGCGCGTGCTCTGGGATCTGGGTAAGGACTTCCGCTGTGCCGTGGGGAAGCTGTACCCCTCCTGTTTAGAGGAGTCCCCCTGGAAACCCCCGACCTACCTCTTCTCCCCCGACGGAGCCGAGGAGTTCGAGGTGGACGGGGAGCTGGTGACCCTCCCTCACGTATAGCTCTTATTACCCCCCCCCCCCCCCCCCCTCCTCCCCTACCTCGCTGACTGAAGCTGAGGGATGAACATGAAGGGGGGGCGGATCAGATCAGATCAGATCTCTGGAAAGGGTTTGATGGATTGTGTTGTGGAGGTCTCTGGACTTCGGAGGTCTCTGGACTTCGGAGGTCTCTGGACTTCGGAGGCCTGCGTTTCGATGCAGCCGGAAGCTCGGAGGGAAAAAAAGATGCGCCTCAAAAATCCTCGTACCCTGACAAACTTCAGTTTTCAGTTCTTTTCTCTTTTTATTTGGTGACATCTGTTTCCATATTATTACACGTCTGTCATACTGTTTCTACAATGTGATGATCAGAGCTTTGTGATGATGAGGAGGAGGACGAGGAGGAGGAGGAGGAGGGTGATGATGATGATGCACTTAACTGCTAAACCTTCTAGGAATGACAATAGCAACTGTACCAAAATCTCCCAGCCCCCCTTCAAACCCATCATGGCTTCCCTCTCTCCCCTCCTCCTCCTCCTCCTCTCATATCTCTTTGTTTTCTTCTCTTAAAGGAACAGACCGCTCAAAATCTGTCATTAGAGGATCACACATAGTGATAGGAGGCGTCTTTTAAAGGGACAGCAGCGTTATTCATTAAATTCAGATTGTAACGTCTGCTTCATGATCTGACATCCTTCATCTACTGACACTTACGGATCATTAAAGGTCCAAAAATCAACTTTGTAGCAGGAGTTTGATGTTTTAGAGAAGAGTTGAGTGCTGAAACACGAGACAGGGATTTGTTTAAAGAGCCTGAACGTGATCATGTCTCAGAGATCCAGTTTTTCTGTCTTTACAAGGTCAGGAAATTCGTAAAACCGGGTCTCCATCGTCCTTACATCCTAAAATACGCTTTGTGGATCAAACTCTCAGTCCAAAGTCCAAAAAGACTCAAACTAAAAATGATATTTTAAAGAAAGTCACATTTAAGATGCAGAAACTGGAGTTTATTTTCACTCCTGTGCTTGAATAATCGCCCGATTTGATGCTGGAGTAAGTCGCCCTGTAGTAGAAACACGAGACAGGGATTTGTTTAGGAGCCTTAACGTGATCATGTCCTACAAGAAGAAACTATAAAGACAATATTCTGAGGATTCTATGATCCATCAACCATTTTTTCTGTCTTTACAAGGTCAGGGAAATGCTCAAACTGAGTCTCCATCATTTTATTAAAGTGGAAAAAAATGGATCAGCTAAGCTAGAAGCACGCTTTGTCGATCCACCTCTCAGTGCAAGTCCAAAAAGACTCAAATTAAAAATGATATTTGAAGAAAAAATCACATTTAAGAAGCAGAAACTGGAGTTTATTTGACTCCTCTGCTTGAATAATCACATGACTTGAAGTAGTTGGACCAAGTCACCCTGTAGTAGAAACACTAGACAGGGATTTGTTTAAGAGCCTAAACGTGATCATGTCCTACAAGAAGAAGGATTCTATCATCCATCAACATGTTTTTCTGTCTTTACAAGGTCAAGAAATGCTCAAACTGAGTCTCCATCATCTTATTAAAGTGGAAAAAATGGATCAGCCAAGCTAGAAACACCCTTTATCGATCCATCCCTCGGTGCAAAGTCTAAAAAGACTCAAATTAAAAATGAAATTTGAAGAAAAAGTCACATTTAAGAAGCAGAAACTGGAGTCAATTTGACTCCTGTGCTCGATTTGACACTGGAGTAAGTATTAGATTCAAACATGTTATGTCTATGTCCCATTTCCCAAGTTTTGGAGCGTTAGTTCGGGAAGTTGATCAACTTTAGGACCGACTGTGATTTGAGCTGCAAAGACAAAAACTCAAATCTAAAAATCATCATCGTAGCTCCGATTGAAAGGCGCACCAAAACAAAAGGAGACTTTTAAAAAAAAGTCACATTTAAGAAGCAGAAACTGGAGTTAATTTGAATTCTCTGCTTGAATAATCACCCGATTTGGTGCTGGAGTAAGTCCCCCTGTAGTAGAAACAAAAGACAGAGATTTGTTTTAAGAGCCTAAACGTGATCATGTCCTACAAGAAGAAACTCTAAAGAGATCATTCTGAGGATTCGATGATCCATCAACCATGTTTTTCTGTCTTTACAAGGTCAGGAAATTGTAAAATACGGTCTCCATCATCTTATTAAAGTGGAAAAAATGGATCAGCCAAGCTAGAAACACGCTTTGTGGATCCATCTCTTGGTGCAAAGTTTAAAAAGACTCAAATTAAAAATGATATTTGAAGAAAAAGTCATTTTTAAGAAGCAGAAACTGGAGTTAATTTGACTCCTCTGCTTGAATAATCCCTCGATTTGGGGCTGGAGTAAGTCGCCCTGTAGTAGAAACACTAGACAGGGATTTGTTTTAAGAGCCTAAATATGATCATGTCCTACAAGAAGAAGGATTCTGTGATCCATCAACATGTTTTTCTGTCTTTACAAGGTCAGGAAATGGTAAAACATGGTCTCCATTACCCTTAAAACGTAAAATACTCTTTGTGGATCCATCTCTCGGTGAACAGTCCAAAAAGACTCAAATTAAAAATGATATTTGAAGAAAATGTCACATTTAGGAAGCAGAAACTGGAGTTCATTTGACTCCTGTGCTTGAATAATCACCCGATTTGAAGCTGGAGTAAGACAGGGATTTGTTTTGAGAGCCTAAATGGATCATGTCTTACAAGAAGAAGGATTCTGTGATCCATCAACCAGTTTTTCTGTCTTTACAAGGTCAGGAAATCGTAAAACCGGGTCTCCATGATCTTTTGAACATGCTTTGTGGATCCATCTTGGTGCAAAGTCCAAATTAAAAATGATATTTGTAGAAAAAGTCACATTTAAGAAGCAGAAACTGGAGTTTTTTTAACTTCTGTGATTGAATTATCACCTGATTTGGTGCTGGAGTAAGTCACCCTGTAGTAGAAACACGAGACAGGGATTTGTTTAGGAGCCTAAACGTGATCATGTCTTACAAGAAGAAACTATAAAGAGATCATTCTGAGGATTTGATGATCCATCAACATGTTTTTCTGTCTTTACAAAGTCAGGAAATCGTAAAACCGGGTCTCCATCATCCTTTCAAGTGGAGGCTTACATCATTTAACACGCTTTGTGGATCCATCTCGGTGCAAAGTCCAAATTAAAAATGACATTTGAAGAAAAAGTCACATTTAAGGAGGAGAAACTGGAGTTAATTTGACTCCTGTGCTTGAATAATCACATGGTTTGACGCTGGAGTAAGTCGCCCTGTAGTGGATTCAAACACGTTACATCTGTGTCTCGTTTCTCAATGTTAGAGCGTTAGTTTGGGAAATTTAGAAACTTTAGGACCTACTTGGATTTGAGCTGCAAAGACAAAAACTGAAATCAGAAAATTGTCACCGTAGCTCTGAAGGAAGCCGTCTGTTCCTCCCAGGTGTGTCTGATCCTCTAAAGACAGATTTGATTTGAGCGCTTCTTAAAGAAACAGGATCCTCCTCCTCCTCCAGGACGAGTGGAAGCAGCGGTTTTTCAGGAGGGGTGTGAGGACTGACGAGGACCCAGACTGGAGGGGAGAGGGTTTAAAAAAAAAAAAAAAGAGAGGGCGACTGCAGGTCCGGTCACCCGTCACCTCTCCTCCCTCAGCGCTCCGTCCTCCACCCTGACTCCGCCCCCCCCACGGTCTCTCTGTTTGCACACAGGTCTTCCACACAGCCGCCTCCAGTCTCCACCTCGCATCGTCACATGATCACCTTTATTTCTCACACACACACACACACACACACACACACACACACACACACACACACACACACACACACACACACACACACACACACACACACACACACACACACACACACACACACACACACACTACTCCACTCAGTCCAAACACAGGTTATCTTTCAGGCTCATGCATTTTTTATTTCCAAGCTGCTGAAATATATATATAAAAATATATATTTTTCATAACTGTTTTAGTGTGGGGAAAATAACCAGGTCTATTTTGTATTAGTGTCTTTTTTTTAATTTAATATCAGACATTACTGTAGTGTGATTGTGGCTAGGTTTCCATTCTCCTATCAGATTTAATTCTACTTGTGTGAGCATCGAGGAACCTTGCTGCTGATTGGCTGCGAGAGGAGAAGCGGGCTGGCCCACCGGCTGTCGCCACAGATATCGTTCCGGCGACCGCCAGCAGTAGTGGAACAGGGGGAGGGAGGAGGGGAGGAGGGGAGGAGGGGTGGGGGACGGGTAAGGGAGGGGAGGGGTACTTCCTCCCACCTTAAAAACATGAGCACAGGTGCTTCATGACAAACCTTACTAGCATGTTTGGCTGCATCATATTCCTTTGGCACTGTATTTTGAATGAACGTTAATTTATTAAAAAACATACCAAAAACGTTCCTGAAACTGACTCCGGGTTCACCTTTCTTTGTGCTCAGTGTTCTCTGTTGATTAGAATGATTTTTAATGTGTCTTATTTTCAGGTTCAGAATGAATGACGTTTCTACAGCTTCTTTCCACCAATATAACACACAGCTCACGGCTTTTGACTCCTTTTATTTATTTACTTATTTATTATTATTTTGTGTATTTTTTAATTAAGTTTTGCAGAACAGTACAAGACGGGTGAGAGACATGACAATGTGTTTGTTGTAGCAAATTGGACACTTGTTTTAGATAAACTGAATGAGAGAAAACAATGGAAACAGATCTGAGGGGGGATGAGCTAAATAAATAATTAACCAAAGACCAAACATTAAATAAAATGTTATTTCAATCAATTAATTTGTATCAAAAAGAAAATATAAAAATATTAAATGTATTTATTCATTCAATTTAAACAAATCATAACATTAATAATAAAAAATACTTTTAAAAATAAAAAAGGAAAACCACGCAGTGGGCAAGTAAGAAATTGATCCAAGTACAAATATATAATATTAATAATAATGATAACTAAATAAATACATTCAAGATGGATTAATAATATCTGTAATAATAATACATTGTAAAAAAAAAAAATGAAGAAAGGGAAATAGTGCAGTGGGCAAGTCACAAATTGATTAAGTACAAATAGATATAACAATTATAATAATAATCAAAATAATAATAAATAAATTCTAGATAGATAAATAATAACCGTAATAATAATTGATTATAAAAAAATCGTTATTTCTTGAAATAAGCTGAAAACTCTGATTATTTGCTTTCATCACCGCACATTGAAACATAACCTAACCTGAATTTCCCTTAGGGATAAATTAAGTACATTCTTTTCTATTCTAGCCTTTATTTAAATTATCCAAGCACAGGTTTTCCAGAAGTATGTGTCAAATCCTGAATCCAGCAGATAACGGCCTCTCTTTACACACACTCTTTAAATGTATTTAACTACAAGTAGAGGAACTTAAATAAGATGGTTGCATTTAAAGCTCTTTAGTTTGATATGTTAAGTTTTATTAAAGTTGCTCGAACAGCTGTTATAAGTTGCTGGATTAATTATTCAACATTTAATGCTCTTACGAGTTTGCCATTTTAAATATTAGATACTTAAAGCTCCTATGAGGAACTTTGTGTTTGTTGGTTTTTGCGCTCTCTGTGGACAAAACGGTGCCTCTTAAATCTTTACTTAGATCGTCCTTAACATGTGTGAGACATATTTCCTGACAGAAGTCTCATCTTGTTTTTCTTTTAACAAAAAAATGAATCACTCACTGTAAACATTAAAATAAAGGCTGTTCCTGCAGCATGCTGTAAATCAACCCTAACAGCAGTTTGCAGGTATTAAAAAGACAGCAGAGAAATGTTTAACCTTGTCAGTGATGGTCTTGCTTGCTTTTGTAGGCTTTAAGGAAGCCCTATTTATTTAAATGTGTTTTACAGCCAGTCAAATCTCTTCACAGGGGCTTTAAGATAATTGTGTTTTGGAACATGTTTAAATATTTAGAATATTTATTGTGTCTAAAAACAATGAAAGATGAGTCTCAAAACAGCAGTTCTAAAAAGTATGTGGCTCAGAGTTTAACTTCCTCCTAGACTTTCAAATTGTTGAAGATATTTGTATGTTTTTTTTTATGCAAAACTGTAAAATCCTTACAAAAAAATGAAGTTTTAAATGTCAAAACCACATTTTACTTCTCAAAAATCTCTCATTTACTTCTGTTTTTATGGGGTTAATGATCCCAATGCACTAGTGGCACACGAGGAAACCATAACTACAAACATTTTTAAATTGGAGCTTTCTATAAAAGTAGAGTAAAAGAACATTCACCAGCAAGGACCACGCCACACAAGGATATAAGTTGAACATTTAATGAATTAGTTGTGCGTGGTGTGCCCAGCAGAAGGAGACTCAGGATGGGGGTTCCGTCTCAGCGTTATCCTGCCGGAGCTGATCTTGACCCAGGTTGTACCTGGAAGTAGACAGGGCATAGAAGGAGCGAGCACGAGTTGAGTAGGAGAGGACAAGGAAATAGGTTAAGTGTAGTAGAGTAAGGTGAGGGAGGGTGGGTTGAAGAATCACGGACAAGCAGCTGGAGTAGGCTGGCTACGTTTAAGTAGGTTTGTCAGGTGATTGAGGGTGTGGTTTAGGCGTGGTCCTGCTCCTGAATCTAAGTTAACACCTTAACTTCATTAAAATCAAATATGTGTCTCTGTAAATTTCACCTCCATGACGCTGTGATGGAGACTTTGTGTCCTCTCACTCACCCTTGGACCTGTGCGTGTGAATTCCAGCAGGATGACGTCCCTGGGTTCATGTGTCGCCGTGATGTCCCTGAATTGTTGTTGAACAGAACATGAGTGTGCGTTTTCGTCCGGCCACGTGTTCACACCACAACAACCTCATCAACAACTTTGTTTGGCTGACCTACATCTGCACCCCGAGGGGACACAGGAGAGGAACAATAACGTAAATAAACCAAAGCCTGCTCTGAGTTTTAATCATTTTTTAATACAGCAATATAATATAGGATCACTTTCTTCTCAAATACGTTAAAAGCATCTGTCAAGAAAATATTCAGTGAGTTTTGAACTCACATTACATTCATATCTTTTAAATACAAAAAGAAAAATATATCAGAGAATAAAAAAACAAACTCAGCTTTGAACAGCTGATGTTCTTAGAGCAGAAATCAACAGATAATTCCAGACGTGACTCGATGGCCCAAAGAAAGTTTTAAACGCATGACAAAAAAAAGAAAATCTTTAAAAGACAGAAAGATGACAAAGCTGTAAAACTGGACTGGACTGAGCATGCTCACTGGACCACTTTAATCCAACTGGTGTTGAATACTTGTTGCATGGAGGGAAAGAACACCCTGTAAGCACCTCAAAGAGTACACACATACAAGATAGAGATCCACATAAATAGAATATAATGGCTGCTTTGTGCAAATACACACACAGTGGTCCACAGGGCAGGACTTGTTCCAGTGTCGTCATGATGGATATCTATGAGAGTACACAAGTTTTTACACAACAAATAAATAAGATATCTGACTTTAAACTAGCTTCAGTTTCTAAATATACTTCTCCCAATATATATGTTATGACAGCAAAGTAGAAAAAGGCCTGGGGTGAGGGATACTGACGCCCTGTCACATACACACAGCAGGGTGCAGGGTGCAGAGTGCAGGGTGCAGGGTGTGGGTTGCCTTCATAGGTGAGGGGCTTTCAAGGGCACATAATCAGACATCAGGTACACAAGGATTCAAGTAGTCACATTGTAGTCATGGCAGTAACAGCGCTCAGGATTTATGTTGTAGTTTTAACGGTGGGTATAAGTGACTAAGGCTTTGATTTAAATATTATCATATGCTACTGTGAAGCAAGTTATATAATAAATACTTCTAATGCTCTGATCTGATGGACACCTCAGCAGAAAACTCAGTTCATATAAAACTTAAAACAGAATGAATTTATCTCCTTTTTCCCAAAATAGGTCTCTCTCTCTCTTCTCCTCATATTTGGTTACAGTAGCTAACTTGGCAGTTTATGTTATCCATGAATCACTCTCCAAACTTCAATATTTTAACTGCAACTACAGCATAGAGTTGTTCTCTTTTTTCACCAGCTGTCCCAGGAAAATGAAAATCTCTCCTGGGACACAATTTGCCCCTTATTTGGGGACAATACGGAGGGATACAGATACTGAGCTTTTCTCTTTAGGCGTTTTTCCACTGCAGGAACTTTACCCTTGATCTAGGGACTTAACCCCTGAACTATGAGCGTTTTTGTCCAGAAGAATCAGGGTCTTCAGGGGTAGATAATCTCCCCCCTAAAAAGCCCCTGCTTGGGGGGTAGTACTTTTCAAAGGTCCTGGGACTTTCGGTTGAACGTGTCAGTGTTTGTGGAGTTTACACAGCTGTTGAAACACAGAGGGAACTCCTGGGAATGCAAACTTAAATATTATTTAATATCATTTTTTCCTCCATACATCACTGGTCTGATTCACACAATCTACCCGGGACTTCAGCCCACGGTCGAAACGCAGACAACAATGGAGGCACAGGAACCTTTTAGTTCAGGGTAAAGTAGTTCTGGGGGCTAAAAGACCCCAGGACTCTCGGTTGAAATGCACCTTTTGTAACTTCGGCAGTTATGTTTAATGTTTTTGACCATTTCTAAAATGATATATCTGATAGCTAAGCGTTGTGATTAAACTAAACCAGGAAGTCTATGTTAGTAATCCTCCAAACTTCACTTCTAACTTTCAGTAAATTAACTAGGAAGTTGCTACTACTGCTTGGAAGACCGAAGATAGCAAGTTTCTCTCTTTGGTAAAGACATCCTGCTAAGTGATGCTCCTTAATCATTTGTAAACATGTGAGGTTTTACAGTCGTGTCTCTAAACTAGAGTTGCCAACCGTCCAATTTTTTTGGGGAAAATGCAAAAACCTGATTTGATTTACTTCATTCTGTATTCTAGAAAGGTCCTCCGTGCTTCTGCGGTTATTTAAAATTGTCTGTTTTCTTCCGGTCTATGCGTACGTCACACGCGTGTCTCTAAACGTATAACGGCTAAGTAGTTAGCTAGCTGTCTGTTCTTGCTAGCTTTAACCTTTAAGCAACTGTTTCACAAACACCATGTTTTTGTGTATTTGTAAGTTTAGCTCTCTTGCTGTTTAATATCTGTAATCATTTGTAAAATTGTTTGAGTTAATATCTAGAATTGACATATCAGTTAAGCTAGCTGACTTTGAGTTGCTAGCTATAACGCTTTAGCTTAAGTTTCCAGTAGAACAAATGAGCCGTGTTGACCGAATGATTGGAGGTTGAAAGAAACTGGAGCCTTTATAGCTCACTAGTGAATGTTTGCTTGCTAGCTTAACTGGTAAGCTAACACTTGAAAAAAGCTGAAATTAAGATTTTGAGGTGTTATCAAGCGGCAACCTCCGGTCTCAAAATATGAAGCCCATGCAGAAGTGTTAAGAACTGCAGTTCATCAAACGTCCACTAGAGGCTGGGTGCAGAAACACAGGAAACCACATACACACCCATTCAAAGAAGACGATCTTTACAGCAGAAATAAAGTTTTCTAACAGAGGATATTAAGATTACGAGTTTTTGCCCAAATAAGGACATGACTGACTTGATTGACAGGCGGGAACACAAGAGGCTCAAACTCCGCCTCTTTACATCACACTCTGCCTGGATGAGTTCAGCATTTCCAATATGGCTGCCGCCGTCGCTTCAAACAGTGCTCAGGAACAGATGGATGACATCATGGACACGCCGTCCATTATTTATACAGTGTATTGGGTTTATATATCAATGTTGATATTATGTTATTGTTTATTGATTGTTTATTGTTTATTATAAGTAAGGTTATAAAGTCAAAACAATAACACAATATCAATTTTGTCGCCTTTTTGCCCCGTAAATATAAAAACTTAAAGCAGCCTCAGCACTGATTTATGAAGCTCCGCCTCCTGGAGAATGAATGCTGTTACCATGACGACCACAATGTTAGTACAAGCTGATCCCTGACCATGATCCCAGACTGATTTTAAACTCTAAAACCAATAAGATCAGAGGTATCACAGCTCATGCTTCTTCATCAAATCCTGTGACACAGACGTATTTATTCATTCTTTACATTATAGCTCAGTAAAATAGTTACTTTTATAGACAAGCTTTTAGAAATATGCAGCAAAGAGTGAACACCGCAAACCCAACAACAGCATCTTGTAGTGTCTCACAGGAAAGCGTCCAGCAGTCAAACCTGCAGCAGAGACAAACAGGCGGCCCTGGAGAGATCTCTGGGTTTAGATCAGCATCGTCGGCAGTCTCTGCCTCACAGTGGATGTGGACCGTACAGTCAGCAGACGGGCGCTGCCGAGTTCTGTCCTGAGTGGCGTCCCAGGGTTAAATTGATCAGACTCTTTGATTCTGAAGATGATCTTTTTATCTGCTCACATCCTTCATAAAAAGCAGCGCTCACTCCGCTGAGCCTCGGGCCTCGCCGCAGCCGGAGGATCAGAGGACGAGGGAAGAGTCAGAGAGAGAGAGGAGAAGAGGGCCGGGAGGGTTTTGGTTTTTCAGGGTTTGGCCTCCACGGCGGGCTCTGGAGGGGTCACAGCTGCGGGCTGGGACAGAGTGGAGAACCAGGAGGACATGGCCGACTTAGCGCTGGTCAACGCTCCGCCCACTGACTGACCTGAGGGGAGAGGTGGAGACGGTTCACTCACAGAGCAGGTGATTCAACATTTATTAATATATATGAAACATCTGATCCATCAGCCTGAACGTGTCCTCCAAGGAAAGAGCCTCACGTCTGAAATCACTGAGGAGGATATTCTAATCTGGAAAAGTAAAAGTGTGGTAGTGGGACCTCTATACCTTTGGATTGAGTCATGCTAACAGTTCCCCCCTGCCTCCAGTCTTTATGCTAAACTAAGCTAACTGTTTTTGAGTGACTGGCACCAAAGTAGAGATAAATAACGATGTCTTTATGATTCAGAGAGTCTGACAGTGAGAAATCATCTATTTCATAAAGGGTCATTAAACAGGAAAACTATTCAGGGGTCATCACATGACTCAAGTCTCTTAAAATGAGAGGATGTGCATGATGCATTATTATTTTTAGTATTTCATTGTTTTAATAATTATCATTTTAATCATTGCTTTAGCATTTATTTATTTTATTGAATTATTTATGTATCTATTTCTTGTATTCATCTGATCTTGTTAATGCTACCTTATTTTCAACTTTTCTTTCCCCTTTTATTTATATTTTTTACTTTACTTTTTTTTTTTTAAGTTATATTTTTGGCCTTGTTTTTTGCCTTTATTTTACAGGACAGCTGAAAAGAGACAGGAAATGTGGGGAGCAGAGAGAGAGCGGGGGAAGACCTGCAGGAAATGGTCCACTGGCTGGGAATCGAACCGGTGACCCCTGGGACAAGGACTGTAGCCTCTGTATGTGGGGCGCTTAGACCGCTAGGCCACCAGCGCCCCAATTTAATTTAATTTAATTTAATTTAATTTAATTTAATTTAATTTAATTTAATATTATTTAATCTAATTTTATTTAATTTTATTTAATTTTATTTAATTTTATTTAATATTATTTAATTTAATTTAATTTAATTTAATTTAATTTAATATAATTTAATTAAATGTAATTAAATTAATTTTTAATATTATTTAATTTAATTAATTTAATTTAATTTTTAAGTATATTATTTATAATCATGCCTTTTTAAATTTTTACCATTGCTGTTGTTTTCTGTCTCTCTGTTATTCTGTGAAGCACTTTGGGCTGCATGTTTTTAAGTATTAAAGGTGCTTTATAAATAAAGTTGAGTTGAGTTGAGATGTGCAGATATCCTCTATTATTAATCCTGTAAATAGAGTACATTTCAAAATCAAAATCAATCCCTAAAAAAAGTTTAAAAATCATTGTTGAGTTGTTGACATGATAGGAGATCTCTGGGGTTGATCTTGGTCAAGTGTAGTCAAGATTTCAAAGATGACACTTTGCGGGATCAGGCTCTATCCTGAGTTAAAACATCATCAGTGTTCTTGAGAGAGTCTCAGTGTTTTGGTTGCATTTGTCTCACCTACTACTTTCCCCGTCTGCACCACGCTGCGACTGGTGGTCATCATGGCGTTCCCGAGCTTCTTCCCTCTCTCACTGTTCTGCACTGAGCTGCAGAGGAAGGGAAACAAAAACAACAACAACAAAAAGGTTAACAAACTGTGTTCACATGCGTTCCCCTCACCTCCCCGTCTCTGGTGTGTGACATTGCAGAAATTCCTCCTTCGTTCCTGGAAACAAACTACACAAAAGTAGCAGCGCTGAATGTTACGCTGACCTGTGAGAGGATTATGTAAGAGCGGGGCGGCGGGCTGAGCAGCAGACGCAGGTGGAGGATCTGATGATCTGAGGCGACCTGAGAGCGGAAACAAGCGGGGCTACGTTTCACAACAAATGCTGGGGCTAAATGTGTCCCTGTGTGGCTTTATCTGAACAGCGGTCTGGTGCGAGTCCAACCCGCAACCTTTCACATGGATCCCCACTGACCTGACATTCAGGAGGAATCTCTCTCCTGCCTCGCGTGGGGGAACAGCAGCAGGAGTCAAAAGATGATGTCTGCAGCTGACAGTGTGTGCTTTCACACATTCTAATGAGCCAATGATTCCCCCTGAAATAAACCCTGTCTCTGAGTTTTACTACCCTGCAGCTGCATGATGGAGGTGGTTACCTCTGATAACCACGGAGGTAACCAGAGCGCTCAAAACCTTTAAACTAGGCCTCAGGTGTGTGCAGACTTCACTTCCTGTTTACAAGTTTCAATTTGTCTGTTTTTTTGAAGTGGGGTCGTATGAGTTACATTACACTATTGCTTCTGTTAGCCACAATGAGTGCTGGTGAGCTCTTCCCTTTTAATGAGAAAACTCCCAGAGGACCGGCAGGTAAGCTACAGTGGTGGTTCTAGGCCAATTTTACTAGGGGGGCCAGGCTGGGGCCAAGGGTGTCAGAGGGACACATTCAACCCTGAGAAAAGAGACTGATAAGGGTGAGGACCGGCTGAGAACAAACTGGTAAAACCTCAGTGCATCCCTTTATACTAGACATATATACTACTGTGTGCTGTATCAACATGCAGACTGACAGCAGCTGATTGGCTGTTTACATTCAACATGAGTCCCTTATTGCTCTAAGGGACTGGAACCATGTGCCACACGCATGTGTTCCACCTGTAACATGGGTTTAGCTTTTTTTATTGTATAATATTATTTTGGTGTGTTTGTAGTGGGCCACAGCGGGGTCCAGGTTCAGTTTTACAGGGGCACTGGCCCCTGTTGGCCCCTCCCCAGAACCGCCACTGCTGCTGTCAGGAGAGGGACTTAGTGCCAACAATACTTCAGGACCTTTCTGAATCAGAGGAGACCAGCGGCTCACATACGGCTCCAGTCTGCATCACTCGTCATTCAGAGTTCCCTGCCTTACAGGAGGTCTGCTTGTTTGAACAGCCGGGATAAAGACAGGTACGTCCCATCTTTTAAATGTGCAGAAAAGTGAGTTTAATTCACTCTAAAGACCGATACTGCTACATGATCCTGCTACGTGCTTGTTGCTCCAAACAGCTGATCGGTGTGTATCCGTGCTCATGCAGAGGAAGAACACCGGTCTGTAAGGTGCGTCTGAAAATAGTGCCAAAACAAAACAAAGGGGGTCTCTGACGGCAAACTGAAGAGCTCCAATTGTTTTCTACTGGTGCATGCATTTGCACCGTGATGAGTGCCTGGACCATATTTTCTTAACTTTGGCGAAGTTATGCGAAATAGGCGACCCCGTCTGCAGAGAATTGTAGCCTAGCTTACCTGCCAGTCCTCTGGGAGTTTTCTCATTAAAGGGGAAGAGCTCACCGGCACTCATTGTGGCTAACAGGAGCAATAGTGTACTGCAACTCATACGACCCCACTTCAAAAAAACTGGAATATCCCTTTAATCTCTAAATGATCATATTGAAACTTCCTCATAAGAAGCTTCCCCTCGTCTCGTGGTAACAGAGAGAAGAGTTTCCCCTCAGCCTCTGGAGCCTGGTGGACACACAGACTCTCCATCTCTCCGTCTGACCCAGATAAACAGCTCCTTACGCCGCACACAGCGTGCAAACAACACCAACAATAAAGAGAGAGATCCTCTAACAGAGAGCATCCGCCTGCAGCCGTGCAGCCCGTCACATGACTCCTGTGTTCTGAGAACTTCTCTGCCACCGGCCGCTCTTTGTCCGACTCTGATGACAACATGAAAAGAGGTCGGGCCGTGTTCGCCCCCCAGTGCTTCTTCCATAATACACATGCAACACAGCACATTACCAAGGAAGTCATGCGTGGGGACGAGTTTTGATTTGTTTGTTTTTTTCAGGGGAGTATAAATAGACGGGAGGAGAGTGATGAGCAGGATGGATTCAGCTTTCACTTTCTCATCCAGCAGCAGCAGCAGCAGCAGCAGCAGCAGCAGCTTCAGAGCAGGCAGCGTCTGTCCCACTAACCTCAGATTCCCCTCTGTCAGCCAGACTCACGTCTCAGAGAACAGCTCCGTGCTTACAGGATAACAGGAGGAGTTCTCTTTTGTGTCTGCCTGTTCAGAGGAGGTAAAACAACGCTCCGGGGTGAGAAAGTTCCCCTCAGACAGACGGACGTAAATAAGGAGAAACAAACATGAAGAGAGGACAAACTCAGAGCCTCTGTGAGGAGCTTTGAACTCTGTGTGAAACAGGCTTCGGTTAGGACTCCATGAAGCAAAGTGAAACATCCTCAGCATGACCGATCTCTTCTACATACTGTCATTATCTATGCTTAAGAAGTGTCAGAGGATAGGATATGAAGCATGCTGAAGAAACATCCTTTACTACAGCTAATCTCCACAGATTAACTCAGGAGAAAAAAACGATCTACGAATGTACACGACATCATCAGCTGAACTATAAGAGGCAGTGTTCAGAAGCTTTCATTAAACAGATCCAACTGAGAGAAATCCATCTTATTCTTTTCATTCCATGTCACTATGTTCTATTCCATTTAGTATCATTATATTCTTCTACATGGCAATTCTACTTCCATTCCATGTTTTATCACAACATTCCGCTTCATTTCATTCCAGCATGTTTGATTTTTCATTCTATTCCATTTCCCCCTGTGCTTCTGTACTTCTATTCCATTTCACTCTTCACTACTCAATTCCACTTTACCTCCTCCTATTCCACTCCATTCTATTGCATTCCACTGTATTCCAATCCATTCTTCTCAATTACATCCCATTCCATGTATTTTATTCCATTCTATTTATTTTATTCTATACTATTCTTTCCATCCCATTCCATTATTTACTTTCTATTCCATTCCATCCCATTCTATTCTTTCTGTTCTTTTCATTCTTTCTATTCCATTCTATTCAAGTCCATTCTTTCTATTCCATACTTTTCTTTCTATTCCATTCTATTCCATTCTTTTAATTCTATTCCATTCTATTCCATTCTATTCCATTCTATTCCATTCTTTTAATTCTATTCTTTCTATTCCATTCTATTTTTTCTTTTCCATTCTTTTAATTCCATTCCATTCTATTCCATTCTTTTAATTCTATTCCATTCCATTCCATTCTATTCTAGTCTATTCCATTCTATTCTATTCTATTCTCTCTATTCCATTCTATTCTTTCTTTTCCATTCTTTTAATTCCATTCCATTCTATTCTATTATATTCTTTCTATTCCATTCTTTTCTTTCTATTTCATCCCACTAGATTTACTGTTTTCATTTCATTCCATTCTTATTAATTCCATTTTGTTCTTCTCGTCTATTCAATCCCAAATCATTCCATTCAGTTCTATTCTTTTCTATTTTATGTTAATTTAACCTTTATTTTACCAGGAACAGTCCCATTGAGATACAAAGTCTCTTTTACAATGGAGTCCTGTTCATTCTATCTTTTCAGATCACTTTATTCCATTAAAATCCATTTCATTCTATCCCTTTCTATTTTACAATTCCAGCTTTAATGGTCATGAGGACAATAATATTTGTCCTCAATTATTTGTTTGTCTTGAAGGATTGGCTGAGTATTCATTCAATCAAAACATTTTTTAAAGACACAGCGTCATAAAAGCAGAAACTTCAGGTCTTCTTTCAAACAAGTGTTGAAAGTTAAACCACATTTTTATCTGTAATTTTAAGTATGTGTCTAAAAATCCAATATTTTGACTCCCACATCAGAACATTTTTGAATGTGGTATTCATTTAATAACTGTTTGTAGTTTTTGGTCCATGTCTGGAGGATTTGGACTCTCTGCAGTCTCCAATCCTCTAACAGTAAACACTCGTCTCTGATGGTCAAGGTTAGAGTGAAGACTGAGCTGTTTATCTGCCGCCGTGCACACACACGTCTCCACTTAGCTAACACGTGTAGGAAAAACTCTCTCACACAGTCTACACACACACATACACACACACACACACACACACACACACACAGAGTTCAGGCGACCGGCTGAATCCCCTCCTGTTTTAGAGCCTGTGACACAAAGCTGAGGCAGGAAATGAGATGAGTTTATTCCCGAGAAGCTCAGATGGACCAGAGCCAAACTTCCTGCCTGCACCCCGACCCCAAAGCCCCCCTCTCCACACACACACACTCTCCTCTCTCACACACACACACACACACACACACACACACACACTCTCTCACTCCACCACCATGCCGGTTATATCCAGACTTTTATAGTGCAGAGAGGGGAGCAGAGAGCCAGCCGGGCACCCTGCTGCTCCATGAACTTGGTGAACTGTATCAGTCCCATGAAGCAGAAATATCCAGTCTCAATCATCTGAGATCTGAAGAGTCAAAACAGGATTAAGAACTCTGTGTGTCAGCTAGTTTGTACTTCAGGTATTAGATGTTTGTGTGCTCTTTCTCTGCAGTGTTAGCAATAAATTACAGGATGATAAAAACTATGACTAGAAGTGTTATAAAGAAACTATCTTTATGTTTTCTTTAATGAATGTTTGAGATGGAAAATCTGAAGAAGTTGCAAAACTATCCTAAAATAAAATCTACAGATGTCTTTGTGTGTTAGAAATTAAAATACAAAAAAGAACAAAGTATTTAATATATATGTAATATATTTAATATTAATTTTTTATACAGCCTTATGCTTCATTATGGTTTAACCCGGCCATTCATGTTGGTAAAGTGTCAGTTTACTGGAAGCAGTGGCACTCAAGAGGCATACGTGTCATAGGAGATCTACACAAAAATGGACAATTTATGTCCTATGAGGAATTAATTAGTCAATTTAAACTTGAAGGGAAACAACAATTTTGGAAATATTTACAAATCAGAGACTGTGTAAAATCTATAATGGGTAACTCCTCAGAGAATTATATTATGGACTATATGAATATGCCAATGGAGTGCTGCACAGCTTCTCAGTTTTATAAACTAACAAATTTTTCAGTAAGTGGGGAGTTCACTAATGTGAAGTTGTTGTGGCAGAGGGACCTGGGAATAAATATTCCACAGGAGAAATGGATGGAAATTTTGGCAGGTTGTGTGAAGTATGTAAGGGAGGCGCGAGGGAAATTCACACAGTATAAGATTATACACAGATATTACCATACCCCTGTGAGATTACATAGAATGAAACTGATGAATGACAATGAGTGTTGGAAATGTAAAACAGGATTGGGAACTTTTTTGCACTGTATGTGGGAATGTATATTAGTGGCTCCATTCTGGGTAAAAATTGTGAACTTCCTGAGTGAATGGTCTGGTTCTGTGGTCCCCCTGACTCCTGTCATGTGCCTACTAGGGGACAGATCCCAAATACCAACAATATCGAAAAGAACATTTTCTGTTATCATGGTAGGCCTGGTTACAGCTTCAAGAGTTATTCTAAGACATTGGAAAACAGCTGTTTCTCCAAATCTGAGGGAATGGATGGAAGCAATGGTAGAGACAGCGTCCTACGAGTCTATGCTCTGCAGACTGAAGGGCAACATGGAGGACAGGACAAGCCCCTGGGAACTTTTTTGGAAATATTCAAAAACTGATAGGAACACTGGAACCAGAGACTAAATACAACACACCCTCACTTAAAGGACTGGATTTCTTATATTTGGATTTATTGTTATAAGTGATATATTTGTTTTGATTGTCTACGATTTTTATGTGACATGTCGGAGTATGTCTATGCCAAAACAAGATTTATTCTTTTAAAGCACCCTGTACTTGTTTATGTGTTTATATGTTTCTTAAAAATTCAATAAAAATTTAAATGAAAAATATATATATATATATTAATTTTTTTATTTTATTTTACAGCTAACGATTATTTGAGGAAGAAAAACTAAATATGAAATTGTAGAGGTTGAGCTTGTCGGTGTGGAGTGAGGGTTTTTTTGTTTGCTGTTTTGGGTTACTGTTAATTTAACTGTCCACTGTGATTTATTGTTTTATTGTTTGTTTGTTTTGGTGTTCATGTGTTTAATGTTAAATGTGAATAAAAAATTATACAAAAAAAAAAGTAACATCACACAAATTGAAGAAAACTTGCAGATTTTTTAGAGACAAAATCCACGTGACATCATGTCTTACACTGTTTACGTCATCCATCAGATTTAAAGGTTTAATTTTTATTTTAAAATGTTAATTAAAACCTGTATTTGTAAATCACTTTATAGTCAAACTACGAAGAGCTTCTCAGAAAACTTTTAAAAAGATTAAATCAAATAAATTAAAAAATAAAAACAAGGAATGAAAATGTAAAGAGAAATACAAGTTAGTAAATAATAATATTAAATAAATATTTTAGAAAAATTTATATTTTCTATTTCTATCTGAGGGGAGCTGACAGAGATATTAAGACTTTTAAACTTAAATTAAAAACATATTTATTCAGTCTGGCTTTTATGTAAGGTTTAACAATTTTATTATTTACTTTTTACTGTTATATTGATTTAAATGTTGCTTTATTATTTTACTAATTTTAACTGTTTATCTTATTTTATTTTCATTTATTTATTTGTATTTATCTGCTCAGTTTTATTGACATTTTAAGCCTTAATTTTATCCTCAACTCTTATCCTTACCCTTTTTAAATTGATTCATTTCACTATTTATATTCTAAATATTAATTTGATGCTTTAACTTATTTTAATTACACATATTTTATTGTTGTCTGTGTGCATTAGTCTCTTTTTTAACATGTCACCATTATTTTATTTCTGCTTCTTTCTTGTTTTCAGTGGCTGTAAAGCTCCTTGGGTTGCATTTGATTTGTATGAAAGGTGCTATATAAATAAAGCTTGATTGATTCATGATATTTCAATTTTTTTTATTATTTTATGCATATATCTAATTTTAAAAATCCAGCATTACTCCATGCTGTCCGGTCTCAGGCCTCTCTCTTTATGGGGGACGTTTTGTTGCATTTCAGCTCCTCTAGTGAGATACTTTCATCACATTTCAACAAGTTATTATTTCTCCAGGAGAGATTAAATGCTGTATTTCAATAGTGATTAAAATGCAGGTTAATATTGATATTTTTTTAATTCTAAATTGAGTTTTTTAAAGTTTAAATTGCTTGAATTAATCTCTAAAGTGCAGAATATGTCAACATTTATTTATTAGATTGTATGTACCTCCATCTTTGAGTCAAACTTAGCTTCTTGTGTCTCTTTCACGTGAAGATGGAGTTAACTACACCCAGTTTTAGGTTCCTCCACAGTTTGTTTCTGTGTGTGTTTGTTTACAGACGATTTACGACAAAGTTCACGGCGGTCATGTCACCAAACACCTGCAGGTAAAGCGAGAGCTCCGAGGACCACGGCCAAGAGAGCGTCCTTGTTCTCACCGTAAAGCTAAGTTAGGGACGGGGACACACTCTGCTGTACGTGTGTGTGAATGTGTGAATGTGTGAATGTGTGTGTGTGTGTGAGTGCTGGGGGGCATTCATCAGATGTGAAACAGTACACGCGGCGCTCCAGCTGTGGACGGGGTCGCCTTTCATCCACACTTCCTGGAATGAAACCCGAGCAGAGCCCGAAGAAGTCTCCAGCTCTGTTTTTGAGAATGAAACTCTCTCATAATGAATGACTCTGGATGATATGAGACCCTCGCTGCACCCACAAACCTTCACCACCCACCACCCGCCGCCCCCACCCACCCCCCACCTCTAACCGGAGTCCAGAGAGCTGCCGTGTCCCCCCACGCACACAGCAGGGGGTCAAACGCGGCCGGCTGCTCCATGTTGCACACACTGTTCATGAAGTATTCACAGCTTAAAGCGCGCAGAGAGCGACAACCTTTGAAAGTGTAATCATCATCAAGTGTCTCAGAGAGGGATCCACGACACAGCAGCAGATTTTAATGATTGCTTTTATCAAACTTTAAAAACTAGACCATGCATTTGTTACCTCCAGGTTAGATTACTGTAACTCCCTTTTATCAGGCTGCCCTAATAAGTCCTCCCCAAAAAATCTACTCTTGAATTTAAAATCCTTCTTCTGACATACAAAGTTCTTAATGATCAGACACCTTTGTATCTTAAAGAGCTCATAGTGCCCTATTACCCCTCTAGAACACTACGCCCCCAACATGCAGGCCTGCTCATCGTACCTAAAGTCTCTAAAAGTAGTATGGGAGGTCGAGCCTTCAGTTATCAGGCCCCTCTCCTTTGGAATCATCTACCAGTCAGGGTCCAGGAGGCAGACACCCTCTCTACTTTTAAGAGTAGACTTCAAACTTTCCTTTTTGATAAAGCTTATAGTTAGAGCTGGATCAGGCTTGGACCAGGTCTTAGTTATGCTGCTATAGGCTTAGACTGACACACTGGGATCCTGTCTTTCCCTCTCTCTCCTCTCTCTGCCTGTCTCTTACTTTAACTCTTCCTGTCCCATTAAAGTTACTAACCATAGACCTTTCTGGAGTCCCTGAGCTCCCTTGTCTCGTAGGTTCCTCTGGATCTCTGCTGTAGATTCCTTTTTTGGGTCCTTTCTATTTTTCTTTCGTTCTTTCTTTCTTTCATTCATTCCTTTTTCAATTCTTTCATTCCTTCTTTCCTTTGTTCCTTCTCTCTTTCTCTCTTTCTTTCTTTCTTTCTTTGTTCTTTCCATGTTTCTTCATCCTTTTATGTCTCCTTTTCTTATCCTGTTCTTTCCTTCTGTCATACCTTTTCTTCTCCTCTTTTTTTTTCTTCTGGTCTCCCTCTCTTCTCTCTTTTCTTAGACCTTTCTGGAGTCCCTGAGCTCCCTTGTCTCGTAGGTTCCTCTAGATCTCTGCTGCTGTGGACGTTCCAGACTCCAGCAGCTACAACTACTACTATCCACCTCCCCACTATCATCTCTCTGGGATCCTGTCTTTCCCTCTCTCTCCTCTCTCTGCCTGTCTCTTACTTTAACTCTTCCTGTCCCATTAAAGTTACTAACCATAGACCTTTCTGGAGTCCCTGAGCTCCCTTGTCTCGTAGGTTCCTCTGGATCTCTGCCGTAGATTCCTTTTGTGGGTCTGTTATTCATCCTTCCTTCCTTCCTTCCTTCCTTCCTTCCTTCCTTCCTTCCTTCCTTCCTTCCTTCCTTCCTTCCTTCTTTCCTTCCTTCCTTCCTTCCTTCCTTCCTTCCTTCCTTCCTTCCTTCCTTCCTTCCTTCCTTCCTTCCTTCCTTCCTATCTATCTATCTTTCTTTCTTTCTTTCTTTCTTTCTTTCCTTCTTTCTTTGTTTCTTCATTCCTTTCTACAACTACTACTATCCGTCTCCCCACTATCATCTCTCTCTCTCTCTTCATCTCCCTCTATCCCTCTCTCCAACACGGTCTCAGCAGATGTGTGTCTAACATGAGTCTGGTCCTGCTGGAGGTTTCTGCCTGTTAAAGGAAGTTTGTCCTTGCCACTGTAACTTGCTAAATGCTGCAAAGTGCTCTGCTCATGGTGGATTAAGATGAGATCAGACTGAGTCCTGTCTGTGAGATGGGACTGGATCTGATCCGGTCTTGATGTTGGGTCTTTGTGAATAATAGAACGCAGAGTACGGTCTTGACCTGCTCTGTTTTTCAGTCTTCAGACTTCAGTTATTTAATGATTTCTGTCTTATTATCTGCAAACTTCCAAGACATAAAAAGTTACCTTCAATCACATATATTTTTGGGGGGGATTTTTACTATAAGTGCATCAATAAAAAACATTCAGTTTTTGGTGGATCAGGCTCATCTCCAGTTCTTTAATTGGAAAAGGGCGCTTCATTTAAGACAGTATGAAGCCTTTTAATGTCAAGGGAAGAAAGCAACTTATTTTGCCTCTTGAACCGCTAAAGTTTGGTCTCAAAATTGAGCTTAGGACTGAAAACTTGAGGCAGACAGAATAAAATATAAACCCATGTGCAGAAACAATCACGTGAGGCAGCTGGAAGTGAGGCTGCAGCTCCCTCAGGTGAAAGTACAGCCAAACACAGAGCAGAAGTTTGATAAGAAAAGGACGCGACAGATGATTGAAGCACACACTCTGCAGCTGTCAGGGTCACCTCCTCACCACAAGAGGGCAGCAGCGTCACGCATGTATCGGCTGACAGAGCAGGTCACAGCTTTGCTCCTGTTTTACATTTTATTCCTCATTTTCATGTCTTTGAGTCGCAGTTATATCTTCTCCTGATGGGTATCTAACAGCACAGTGAGGATTATGTAAAGCAGCAGAGAGAGAGAGAGAGAGAGAGGGAGAGAGGGAGAGAGAGAGAGGGAGAATACTCACTGTGAGAGTCGTAGCTTCACATCAGCGACACTGTACTGACCCTGGAACGGATGTCTGCAACGAGAGCAGAGGTGGAGATTACCCGACAAGTTATGAGCATCGTTTTATCTCAAGCTCAGTTTCATGGATTTGAATATATCTTGTGTAAAGCGTCTCTTCTCTCCACCTACCCCGGTGTGATGGCGCTCATGGCCGGGTGTTTGTTGCTGAACCACACTCTGAAGTTGTGTGTGATCTTCCACGCCGACACAAAAGGCGCTCCGTAATCCGCCAGCAGTCTCTCGTTATCTGGAACGAAAAGAAGCTTCTGGTTATTTCTTCTGTTTGAACCTTCAGTTATCAGACCCCTCTCCTTTGGAATCATCTACCAGTCAGAGTCCGGGAGGCAGACACCCTCTCTACTTTTAAGAGTATGCTTCAAACTTTCCTTTTTGATAAAGCTTATAGTTAGAGCTGGATCAGGCTTGGACCAGGTCTTAGTGATGCTGCTATAGGCTTAGACTGACACACTGGGATCCTGTCTTTCCCTCTCTCTCCTCTCTCTGCCTGTCTCTCACTTTAACTCTTCCTGTCCCATTAAAGTTACTAACCATAGACCTTTCTGGAGTCCCTGAGCTCCCTTGTCTCGTAGGTTCCTCTGGATCATTCATCCTTCTATTCTTCTTTATTCATTTAATTCCTCCTTTCTTTCTTCCTCTCTTTCATTCCTTCTTTCTTTCTTTCTCTTTCTTTCCTTCATTCTTTATTTTTTCTCCTCTCTTTCATTCCTCCTTTCTTTCTTCCTCTCTTTCCTTCCTTCTTTCTTTTTTCTCCTTTCTTTCATTCCTACCTTCCTTCTTTCTTTCATCCCTCCCTCCATTCTTTCATCCCTTCCTCTTTTCTTTCTTTATTTTATCCCTTCTTTCTTTTTATTCTTCCTTTCTTCCTTTTTTTCTTTTCTGTTCTTTTCTTTCATTCTTTTTTCCTTTTATTCTTTCTTTCTTTCTCTCTTTGTTCTTTCCATGTTTCTTCATCCTTTCTGTCTCCTTTTCTTGTCCCGTACTTTCCTTCTGTCATACCGTTCATTCTCCTCTTTTTCTTTCTCCTCCTCTCCCTCTCTTCTCTCTTTTCTTAGACCTTTCTGGAGTCCTTGAGCTCCCTTGTCTCGTAGGTTCCTCTGGATCTCTGCTGCTGTGGACCTGACAGACTCCAGCTGCTACAACTACTACTATCCATCTCCCCACTATCATCTCTCTCTCTCTCTTCATCTCCCTCTATCCCTCTCTCCAACACGGTCTCAGCAGATGTGTGTCTAACATGAGTCTGGTCCTGTTGGAGGTTTCTGCCTGTTAAAGGAAGTTTGTCCTTGCCACTGTAACTTGCTAAATGCTGCAAAGTGCTCTGCTCATGGTGGATTAAGATGAGATCAGACTGAGTCCTGTCTGGAAGAGGGGACTGGATCTGATCCGGTCTTGATGTTGGGTCTTTGTTGATAATAGAACATAGAGTACGGTCTAGACCTGCTCTGTTTAGAATAGAGATATGATAGGGGGGTGGAAAGGTGTCAGGATTACCTACCTTGCTGTATAGCAGAGGACAGTAAGGAGTGGATGTAGAGGGTGAACTGAGCTCTGATCCACTCGTCTCCGCCCTCCCAGCCCGTCCCGTCCAGGAAGACGTCATCTCTGTTCTCCGTCACGTGTTTGACAAGGTAGTCCGCAAAACGCAGGTCTGCCGTCGTCAGACTCAGGATCTTTCTGAGCTCCGGGTCCTGGATCTGAATACCTCCTTCTTCAACCTTTAAGAGAAACACAAGCAGATAAAGTCTTTGAGGTGATTTCAAGCACACAGATGTCTGCATGATTATTGTTTCATCACTTACATCAACTATAGCGTCGCTGAGGTGCCTCTGCTGCCGGAAGAGGATGTTCGTCGCCCCGGCTACGAAGCCGCGCACCGTGACGTCGGACAGGAGGTGGTGCTGCTGCAGGGCCATGTAGGGCAGACACAGGTAACCCTGGAAACAAGAGGGCAAAGGTCACCTGTGTGTCAGTTACAATCCGGTCTAATCTGTGGCACTGTGTTTACCTTAGTGAAGATGGGGAGAGGCAGACCGTACTGGTCCTCCTCCAGACCAGACACCAGACCCTGGACGACCCCTCCCTGCCCACTGGCTGACTGTGGCTGCACAGTGATGGGCGTCCCCGGCTTTGAGTCGAAGGCGTCTTTGAGCTCCGACCCCGCCTCCTTCCCTTCCTCCGCCTCTTTGGGAGCCCCCTCCTCTAACACGCTCGGGTCCAGGGTCTCCCAGTCGCTCTCAGAGGACTCCGGGGAGGTGCGAGACGGAGGTTTCAGGAGGTGGTTGTCGCCCTCGGTGCTGTTCCCAGAGGACAGGGACTCTACGGCGGGCTGGCCTGACCCCTCCCCCTCCAGCGTGATGTCAGTGACGGACACAGAGACGAACTCTTCGGCTCCGGAGACGCTCTCCACCAAACTCAGGTCCTCTGAGACGCTGCTCTTCGGCCTGTAGTGAGACGAGTCCACCAGGCCGTGCTCGATCATACCTGGAAAACCACATGAAACCTCTTTATTACATATTTCAGAGATTCTATGAGTCCTACCTTTCCCCCAGGACCACGAAAAAGACCTTTAAAAGGTGCATTTCAACCAAGAGTTCCGAGGTCTTTTAGCCCCCTGAACTAAAAGGTTCCTGTGCCCCCATTGTTGTCTGCGTTTCGACCGCGGGCTGAAGTCCCGGGTAGATTGTGTAAATCAGGCCAGTGACGTATGGAGGAAATAAAAAGTAAATGCGCTACACCACCAGACCAGTAGAGGGCAGTAACACAAAGAGGAATGCCATTCATCACAGATGACTCCATAGAAGCAGACGGACAGGCAGGTATCATTATGAGCAACACAACAGTTAGCTTGTTAGCATGAAGAGACTCAGCTGGCGCTGTTTTAGATGGTGCTATATTTCATCACAGATGGATTCACTGAATCAACACGTGAGAGGAGATAAGCGCGAGTAGCAAAGACGTTTCAACACGGCTTTAAAATCCTTTTGAACTCAAAAAGCTGTGGCAGAGATCGGCCGGTGTTTTGGTTTAAACGGCGACCCTGTTAACTGGAGACTCAAAAGATTGACAAAAAAAAATTGACAGATAAATTTGACAAAAAAAGTTGAAAAAAAAAAGACAAAATAGTGAAAAAAGAAAATTTGACCAAAAAAAATGAAATAAAAAGGTGACAAAGAAAATTGAAAAAAAATAAATTTTGAAAAAAAAATATTTTGAAAAAAATATTTTGAAAAAAAAATATTTTTTTCAAAATGAGTTTGAAAAAAAAATGTTTTGAAAAAAAATGTGGGAAAAAAAAATTGGGAAAAAAAAAATTCGCAAAAAAAAAATTCTCAGCTCAGACTCAGCTGGCGCTGTTTTAGATGGTGCTATATTTCATCACAGATGGATTCACTGAATCAACACGTGAGAGGAGATAAGCGCGAGTAGCAAAGACGTTTCAACACGGCTTTAAAATCCTTTTGAACTCAAAAAGCCGTGGCAGAGATCGGCCGGTGTTTTGGTGTAAACAGCGACCCTGTTAACTGGAGACTCTCAGCCGGATGCATCCCTCATAAACGTCTTTAGACGATCATTAAATATCTGATGAGGATATTTTGAAATCTTAATAAAAACTAAACTAGTTTGCATTCCCAGGAACTCCCTCTGTGTTTCAACAGCTGTGTAAACTCCACAAACACTGACACGTTCAACTGAAGGTCTCCAGTTTACAGGGTCACTTTTAAAACCGGAACACCGGGAGAGACGCATTCACGGTGGGGCTGAGAGAAGACTACTGTTACAAGCTGCTAAATCAAGAGAATCACAGCTTCTTCTTTTGAAAAGTACACACACATACAAAAAAGATAGAACAAATAAAAACTAATGAAAGAAAGAGAAATCAAGTGAATCACAGATGTGTGTGATATTATTGTGGACGGAGGGAGGAATAAAAACACTGAGGTTAATCTACCAATCAGACACGTTCAGCATTGCAGGCCCCGCCCCCTGAAAGTCCTGGGACCTTTGAAAAGTACTACCCCCCTAGGAGGGGCTTTTTAGGGGGGAGATTATCTACCCCTGAACTAAAGTTAGACTGAAAGAGATTCTTCTTTTGAAGTTACTGACCTGGAAACAGCGATAAAACCGTCATCAGAGCTCCTACTAGTCTGTTGACCGGGGACACATAAAACAGGACCTGCAGACGTGAAAACAAAAGATTAAAAACAGACATCAGAGGCGTTTTTCTGTAAATGATCAGGTCTTAGAGAGGAGGAAGATGTGTCACTTATCATACCTTCTTCTCCAGCAGGATGAGCTTGAAGAGGATGAGGACCTAGGGATAAAAGGAA
>NC_048288.1:30323216-30430716 GCF_009762535.1 Notolabrus celidotus
GAGATAAAACAACAAGATTTAGAGATATTCAAATGAAACCTAACGACTAAAAGCATGATATAACGAAATGTGCTGCTTCCTACCTTGTGTCTGAAGTGAAGAATTAAATCTCTTGGTGATAACCCTGAGGAGGAGAACACAGACAGAGCATCAATAAGTGAGAAACGTACCCACAGGATGTGTTACATACTAACATTAGGTGAGTTTTACCCACCGAGGTACATCTGTGACCCCTCCAGAGTGGAGCCCCTCAGGGAGCCGTTCATGTGTTCGTACAGCTCCTGCAGGAACAGAGGAGGAGGAGGAAGAGGAGGAAACAGAAGGTGAGAGGAGGTGATAACAGGCAGGTTAAGCATTAACAGACAGGTGTCACACTCCCACCTTTAAAATGGAGATCTGTGAGAAGTCTTTCTCCTCGAAGTAGGCGTGTGTGATGAGCTGCAGCTTCGCTTGGAGCAGACCGTAGAGAGGCTGGAGGAAGAAACAAACAGACAAACAGAGTCAGATCATATGTGTGAGTCTGAGTCATGTTCAGAGTGACACAAGGAGACAGTTTCACTTTGACTGTGACTCCTTTTCTTTAGTAACATGTGGTCTGTTGTCCTTTTTAAACAGGAAATGGCCTTTAATGTTTTATTCTAAAATTTGTTTTTCAATCAATCAATCAGACTTAAAATAGAATAAATTAATAAAAAGATATATATAAAAATAAAGAGACCCCCCATCCTAATCCCAACCCCAGCCCTGACTCCAAACCCACCCCACAATCCTAAGGTTAAGAACACAATATATGAAACAATAATAAAAATAACAATAAAAATAAAATAAATAAATAAAATAAATAATAAGTTGCTGAACGAACTGAGGACACGCTCTCATGATATCTAAATGAGGAAACAGTGGAGGTAAAATAAGATGTTAAAACTCAACACAGGAAATGAAACTCACCAAAATAAAATAAATGTCTAAGATAATAAAACACCAAAATATTAAACCATTAAAATAAAATAAGAGGCTATAATTAAAATAAATAAATAAATAAATAAATAAATAAATAAATAGATAAATAAATAAATAAATAGATAAATAAATAGATAAATAAATAGATAAATAAATAAATAAATAGATAAATAGATAAATAAATAAATAAATAAATAAATAAATAAGTAAATAAATAAATAGATAAATAGATAAATAAATAAATAAATAAATAAGTAAATAAATAAATAGATAAATAGATAAATAAATAAATAAATAAATAAATAAATAAATAGATAAATAGATAAATAAATAGATAAATAAATTGATAAATATATAAATAAATAAATAAATAAAGTAAGGTGAAATAAAACTGTTATAAGAATAAAACTCAATAAAAGTGAGACTAAAAAGGTCGGTTATCATTTATCTACTAAATTTTATTGATATTTTTAGCCTTTATTTTATCTTCAACTCTCATCTCTACCCTTTAATATTCATTTATTCATTTATTTTAACTATTTATATATATTTTTTATTTCTTTAAGTTTTATTTGACAGGACAGCTGAAGAGAGACAGGAAATGTGGGGAGTAGAGAGAGGGGGAAGACATGCAGGAAATGGTCGTCCAGCCTGGAGATGAACAGGCGACCTCTGAGATGAGGACTATAGCCTCTGTATGTGGGGCACTTAGACCGCTAGGCCACCAGCGCCCCTAACTATTTATATTCTTAATGTTAATTTGATGTTTTAACTTATTTTAATTACACATATTCTATTCTACATTAGTTTCAGCTTTTTGAGTGCAGAAATAAGGAAAGTATTTCTGTTCCTGCTTGTTCTGATTTGTCTTCCTCATTTAGACACAACTTCTATTTAGTAGATGTATTTTTAATGCATCATAATAAGAACAACACAGAAAAAGTGACTCATTGTACATCTTTCAAATTGCTCAGTCAATTCTGCGGTCTTGATGTCAAAAAGGTTTCTCCACTCTTCAGATTTTAACCTTCCAATAACCCTGAAGATCTAAAAGTGGATCTGAAGTGAGGTGTCCTGTGTGTGAAATGTTCATTTAGTGAACTATCCGTTCTCTTTCTTACATCTTTACTTTAATGAACAGCTGGAGGATTCATTTTAACATCCTGGGAAGATCGACCTAAAAGCTTTTGCAGAAAATGAACCAAAAGCTCATGAGGAACTCTGTGACCCACACTGTTCCTCATTCTCTGGAAACCTCTCCACCTCTGAGGCGTCATATCGTACAACACATAACTCCTGATTTTCAACTTTAATATCTAACACATCTCATCAGGTGTCTGATAGAACTAATAGAACTGTTAGATGGAGTGAAGTCCTTCTTTCCATCATTAAAAAGTTTCCTGAAAGCCGTTTAAATCCCTGAGGAGACCGATGAGAGATTATTTCACTCTCTGAGGATTGTGTTGATTCTTTTATCACTTCAGAAGAGAGGAGACGGAGACTTTAAGAGACTCAGGACTTATTCTTCAAAGTTAAAGATAATAGCAGTCAAAGCTCCTCTCCCTGAAAGAAAGACGTCTTCTCCCTCCTTCCACTTTCTCATGATCACAGTACGATGGCGCTGATATTTCACGGCCCAGCGGCTGACCCTTGGATTCATGACCTCCAGCATTGATTGTTCAGTAAGGAGGTAACGTCCTCCGACTGACTCACCACTCGGCTGAGGACGCACACGCTCTTCTGAACCGTCTCTCTGGTGACGTCAGCCTGGCGGACCTTCAGGGCCTGAGGACGGATCAGAAACATGAAGGAAATAAATAAAGAGTGAAAAACAAACAGTGAGGGGTCATCATCGTGGGGCTAAGCGCCCTGCAACAGAGCTCATGAGAGGCTGATGTCACCAGATGAAATTAGATGCTGTAATCTTACTTCCTCTTTTCATATCTAACTGAATCAAGAAGACGAAGCAGCAGAGGCTTCACCATGATGTCACATGTTAACGGACAGACCCTCGCTGCTCTCATCTTTGAAAAGATACTCCTGCTTCAACCTCTGATGTTTTTTCATCCTGTTGCTCTTCCAGGTTCACATGATATAAATGTCATCCTCCCGCCCACTCTCTGGCTCACAGTGATTTGTCCCTGACATTTCATGCTTTGTTCTAACATCCAGACTTCTTGTGGATATTTTGAAGCTTGTCCCGCCTCCTTCCTTTTCTCTTTAGGCTGGAGGTTAATGGTTAAAGAAAACATTATGAACAAGAAACTTAAGTATAAAAATTAATAAATACATCAAATAAATTTCTATTATCATCACCATAATCCCTTAAAATAAATAAATAAATAATATGAATAATAAAAAAATAAAAAAATAAATTAAATGGAGAAAAGAATACCACTGCTACTAATAATAATAATAACAATAAAATAAATAAAAAAATGAAAACTTAATTAATTAATTTAAATCAATTTCTGCAATCATCATCATAATCAACCCTTAAAAATAAGTAAATAATTACATAAATATTATGAATAATAATAAAATAATTTTAAAAATAAATTAAATTAATCAAATCAATTTTGACTATCATCACCATAATCCCTGAAAAATAAATATATAATATGAATAATAATAAAATAATAATAAAATTAATTAAATGGAAAAAATTAAGAATGCTACTACTACTACTAATAATACTAAAATAAAATAAAATAATAATAACTAAATAAATGAATCAAATCAATTTCTGCAATCATCATCATCAATAAATTATAATGACGGTAATTCATGTTTTTATTATTTTAATATTTATTATCCTAAAATATATATAAAATAATACTATCAAAAAAAACAATGATAAAAACTATATATAAATGTTAATAAAAATAATACAAATTATGATAAATAATAATACAGATAACAATATATTATGAATAATAATATTAATAATAAATAATAAAAAAATAAATTAAATGAAAAAATAAAGAATACTGCTACTATTACTAATAATAAAATCAATACAAAAATGACTAAAAAAATAAATCAAATCAATTTCTGCAATCATCACCATCATCCCTTAGAATAAGTCAGAAATTATAATGACAGTAATTATGGTTTGTATTATTTTAATAATAGTAATTTAAATAATAAGTAATAAAAATAATTTGATGAACAATAACACAAATAATAACAATAAATTATGAATATTAATAATAAAGTAAATGAAATAATAATAAATAAACAAAATAATAACAAATAAATTATTTCCTTTTCATGAAAAGTTTGGGATGAATTCAAGGTGAAAATTTTGTAGTTCACCCTGAAAATTAGGAGTGTGTTTCATGTGTGTGTACAGCTGATAATAAAAAGGAGGAGAGGAAACAGAAGAAGAAGAGGGCTGTTGTACAGATCATGACATATTGCCCAAAGAGAGGAGAGAAAAAGCCCGGACTGTCCCTTTAAAAAGGCTTTTTTTTTATCTCACACTAAAAAAGTCTGGAGGAATAAATGAAATGTCTGACCTTTGCTTCTATTTGGCGATAACAGGACACTCCATAGACACACTTCATGTCTCCACTGAGGGGCGGCAGGTGGAAATACACAGTGTCTGCAGAAACAAGGAGAGAAATCACTTTAATACAGAGTCATGCTTTCTTAGGGAAGGAGTGCCAGAGGAGCAAACACACACACAGATGCACATGTAACTCCTGCGCAGGATTGAGACTGCACCCACACTGCAGACTAATCTTCAGCTGCTGCATCTCTGCATGCACCTGACAGTGAGGAAGGAAAGGTTCAGAGAGAGAGGGAGGAGGGTTACATAAGAGAGAGGACACAAAGAAGACAATATGAGTGAAAGACAGAGCAGCTGAGGAGACAGCGTTATTATTCAGCAGAGAAAGACTTCAGAGCTGCAGCCTGTTCATGGATAAACTGGTTCAACTGGACTCAAACCTGTTCCCTGACTCTGCCTCTGAGACTTCACTACATCCTCAAACCTCTTCATGTTCAGCCCCCAAAAATACAACCAGAGGGTTTCCTGAATTACTGCATTTCAGAGCAATTATCAGCTTTTCTTCTTCTACAGGACTGAGAGCATTTTAAACTAAGACCTCCCAAAGGTTAGGCTGTGGACGTCAGAGATTAAACAGAGCTTGCTGGAGAGGCTCGGTGTGTGTGTGTGTGTGTGTGTGTGTGCGAGGGGGGTCCAGACTTGGCAGCTAAAGAGCATCTGGACTGAAGCCTCAGCTGCAGAATGCCAAAACACAGCCGTCCACTCTCTGCATTAAAGAGCTGAAACTACGTTCACATGAACTACCAGGGAACAGTCTTAATCTGCTCCTTCTGCACACGTCCATCACTTCGGGGTGAATTCACTGAGGAGTGAGGATGGACGTGGCTCCTACTGGCATGAAGAATTATGGGCTTCTGCACTTCTTAAAAACAGACTTAAGACTTGTGAAGACCTTTTTTAAGATCCAAATAAGGAAACTAATATAAATGAATAATGATAATAAAATAAATTAAATGCTAACAAATAAATAAATACGTCAAATTAATTTCTAAAGCCATCATCATAATCCCTTAAAATTATGTAAATAATAATAATAGTAATAATAATAATAAAATAATTAATAAAATGAGTCAATAAATACATAAAATCAGTTTTTATCATCTATAATAATACAATAAATACATAAATAAAAATAACAATACTAATAATAATACTATTATTATAAGTTAATAAACAATAAATGCATATTATTAATAATAAAATAAATACAATAGAAATAAATAATAACAATAAAATATTAAATAAAATGAGTCAATGAATAAATAAAAAAAAAATTATAATCTATAATACTATAAAAAAATACATAAATAAAAATAACAGTACTAATATCATTATTATTATAAAGTATATAAAATAATAATACATAAATTTTAAAAAATATTAATATTAAACATATAAAATGAGTCAATAAATAAATACAATCAATTTCTATAATCTATAATATAATAAATACATAAATAAAAATAACAGTCCTAATTATAATGGTATTATTATACATTTAATAAATAAACAATAAATACATATTAATAGTAATAAATAAATACAATAAAAATAAATAATAACAATAAAATATTAAATAAAATGAGTCAATAAATAAATAGTCATTTTCTATAATCTATATCAATATAAAAAATACATTACTAAAAGTAACAATACTATTATTATTATTATTATTATTATTATAAAGTATATAAAATAATAATACATAAATAATAATAACAATAATATTAAATATATAAAATGAGTCAACAAATAAATAAAATCAATTTCTATAATCTATAATATAATAAATACATAAATAAAAATAACAATACTTATAATAATACTATTATTATAAAGTTCATCAAATAATAATAATACATAAATATTATTAATACTAATAATACTAATACTAATAATAATAATAAACACATAAATCCTCTCTAAGTCATTATCACTTTTAACCTAACAGTAATGAGTTCACTTAATTAAAGATTATTAACAGACATGCAAAGGAACACCAACCAGTTCACCTGGAGCAGGTTTCAGAAATAACACCTCCTGCTTTGAAGTGTTTCACTCAGTGTTACATTATCACAACAACATGATCTGCATGTGGAGGAAACTTTCTAATGACTTAGCATTTTGTAGAGAGATAGTGCAGAATGTCATCGGGACACAGAGTGCACATCATTTCAGAACAGCTTTATGAGAAGGTTCATATCTAACATGAGAGGTTGCATCTCAAACAAATGCATGAACAGGAGGGAAGGACTGAGGAACCTCTCTCTGTTGGGCCCTGCAGAGCATGCATCAGGCCCTGCAGGTTATCATATTCATGTCTCGTTCATTGAGCGTGGATAAACACAGAGTAAATATAAAAATGGCCGCTGAATATATACTCCAGTTTGTCTTTGTGTGGGAAACTCTGTTCTTCTCTAAATGGAGAGTCCTCATATAATGATTCTGTTAATGTGTAGAGTAACTCCTGCAGCAGGACTACAATAACACTACTGTAACAAACACTGAGTCATGTCTGTGTGACTGCTGCTTTTATGAGCCGCAGTGCAGAGGGAGCCGCTCACATCACTGTTTTTTAATCAGCTAAAAGTCTGCAACACACACCGAAGGAGCAACAGAGGATCCAGACGATTTATAAACGCACAACAGGGATGGATTCAAACTCCAGATATATCTAAGTCTGGACCCAGAATCTGACTGAAAGAGGACGTTCTGAAATGAAAACCAGGTCACATTCTCTCCCCCTCAGCCAGTAGAAACCTCTAGAAGTGAACTCTGGCTCAGTTCCTGCCTCAGTTTGCTTTCCCAGGACGGTCTGAGCTGCAGCAGTGGTGAACCACGCTGTCACATGACTGCAGACACAACACAACACAACACACAGGATGGCATGACAGGAAGCTGGCTGTCACTGCAGAGCCGACGCAGACCCGGCTCTGTCTGCCTCCAGCCGGGATACTGTTTCTGAATCTGTACCTGACACCTGCTCTCTCAGTTACCACCCACAGGAGGACAGAAGGCAGATCTATCTGTTTCATTCTGTCTCTTATATTTCCACTTTTCAAATTCCCACTTTCACCATTTCATTCATGCTGAAATAAACCTCCTTAAATCCTCAAACCCTCACACAGCTCACTGAATACGTGACGTACCTTCCTGGTAGTTGTGTGCTCCGTCGGGGAGAGCGAGAAAGGGGAGGTACTTCCACTCCTCCGGCATCAGGTTGCTGTCGTGACCCTCATCAGGCATCAACGGAGGGTAGGAGAACTCCACCTGAGAGAGGAAGAGGAGAGACAGTCAGCACTTTTACCTGTCACTGTTATATTATAAGGTTTCCTCCACATGCTCTGGTTTCATATGATCAGAACAGTCTTATATTGTCTTATCACCTGGCTTTCTTACTGATCTACCTGTTGTGAGATGCTTGATTCTGATTGGTAGAAACCCCTTGACAATGGTTATTAACTTTCACTAACATGAGCGACACCAGAGTCAAACTGATCACACGTCATGTCAAATCAATCCACAGGAAAGAGCTCAGACACATTTAGCTTCTGCTTGTTGACACCACAGACCGTTAGCATGCTAAATCAGCAGGCTCTGGATATTTCCATCTTGGATCCTGTCCATCGATATGATGAAGGAGTGGAGCGGGTGAGAGAAACTTTAGGTTAGCTATCTCTACAAAGAAACTTAAAGCATGAGCGGTGGTGATGATAGCAGCAGGGTTCAAAGATGAGACATTTGTTTATTTTTAAAGGTGTGTGAACCTCAGAGCTCAGAGAAGATTTTTAAGAGTAGGCTTCAAACTTTCCTTTTTGATAAAGCTTATAGTTAGAGCTGGATCCAGCTTGGACCAGGTCTTAGTTATGCTGCTATAGGCTTAGACTGACACACTGGGATCCTGTCTTTCCCCCTTTCCCCTAACTCCCTCATCTCTTAGTTTAACTCTTCTTGTCCCATTGAAAGTTACTAACCATAGTCCTTTCTGGAGTCCCTGAGCTCCCTTGTCTCGTAGGTTCCTCCTGCTGTGGACGTTCCAGACTCCAGCTGATACAGACGTGCTGGACTCCAGCGGCAACAGCTACTACTACTCCTCTCATCACTATCACCGCTCCCTCTCTCTCTTCATCTCCCTCTATCCCTCTTTCCAACTCGGTCTCAGCAGATGTGTGTCTAACATGAGTCTGGTCCTGCTGGAGGTTTCTGCCTGTTAAAGGAAGTTTGTCCTCTCTGCTGTAACTAGCTAAATACTGCGATGTGCAATGCTCATGATGGATTAAGGTGGGGTCAGACTGAGTCTTATCCTGTCTTGGTGTTGGGTCTCTGTTCATAATTTAACATAGAGTGGTCTAGACCTGCTCTGTTTGTAAAAGCGTCTTGAGATAACGTTTGTTGTGATTTGGCGCTATACAAATAAAGATTGATTGATTGATTGATTGAACTCTTTCTGTCCCATTAAAGTTACTAACCATAGACCTTTCTGGAGTCCCTGAGCTCCCTTGTCTCGTAGGTTCCTCTGAGCCGCCGTAGATGTTCCAGACTCCAGCTGATACAGACGTGCTGGACTCCAGCGGCAATAGCTACTACTACTCGTCCCACCACTATCATCGCTCCCATTCAAATTCAAATTCAAATTTGCTTTATTGGCATGAACAACGAGATAGTATTGCCAAAGCACATAAATTCATACAGTACATTATATATATTCACAACACACTACACTCACCATATATACATTAATCACACACCATATTCATTACATACATATCAACCATATATTACATATTTTATATGCATTAATGAACGATGGTGTCACCTATACAGCATATCTCAATGTCCTCACCCGATGCGGCGCGCTCACAAAACCTCCACCCAAAATCAAACCCCATGGGATGGTGCGTCCCTCAGGCTGTGACAGGCAGACACATATCTAGCAGCCAGAGGAGCTGCTGACCCTTCCCCCAGGAGAACTGACAGTTTCTCTTCTGGGGTTAATGTTGGGAAGTTTGTTACTATTGCAGTAATGTCCCTGTAGTGGGAATCTCTTAGTAAAGAGAACTTGCTGCAGTGGAGGAGGAAGTGCATCTCTGTCTCTGTGTCTCCTGTAGAGCAGTGAGCACATAGACGCTCCTCTCTGGGCAGCCATGTCTGTCTGTGTCTCCCTGTCTCTATAGCCAGCTGGTGGTCACTCAGCCTGTATTTGGTCAGGATACATCTTTGTTTTGTATCTCACTCTCTCTTATTCTCCTCTATCCCTCTTTCCAGACCCAACACGGTCTCAGCAGATGTGTGTCTAACATGAGTCTGGTCCTGCTGGAGGTTTCTGCCTGTTAAAGGAAGTTTGTCCTCTCCACTGTAACTAGCTAAATACTGCAATGTGCAATGCTCATGGTGGATTAAGGTGGGGTCAGACTGAGTCTTACCCTGTCTTGGTGTTGGGTCTCTGTTCATAATTTGACATAGAGTGGTCTAGACCTGCTCTGTTTGTAAAAGCGTCCTGAGATAATGTTTGTTGTGATTTGGCGCTATACAAATAAAGATTGATTGATTGAAGGAGAGCTGATTGAGGACAGTTTCATGTTAAATCCACGGCAACAGGCAGAGAAGAATCCATCACCATGGAACGCTAACTGATGTGGAATCACTGTACTTTAATAACTGTAAACATAAATCATTCTAAAATCAATGAAATGATATTTTAATCAATGTTTTTAACAGCGTGTTTGAATTTTAAGTTAGTAGCCGGGTGATAAGCAGGATAATGTATGATTAGCAGGTTGTTATGGGGAAGCTGCGCTATCTCCTCTGTGAGACCTCAGGAGAACACTCTTAAATAAATACTTGTGTCACTCTTTCCCCGCCAACAGTCCGGCGTTCCCTCCTGAGGCAACGGTTAAAATGACAAGAGGTCAAGCAACCTGTCGGACCAAAACAACTCGGACAGACGTGGGCTGAAGAACCTCAGAGCAATGTCAGAAAACAAACATGCACTCTATCTTTTCCTTTAGAGACGCAGGGAGCTTGGACGGGTGAAAAATGAAAGGTAGCGTCAGAAGAAGAACAAAACGAGCAAACAGGAGAACACAAAGGGGGTTTGTCTTTCTTTACTTTGCCCTCTTTTATTTATTTTCCCTTTGTTCAGCCTTTAAATACTGTTGATCATTTCCTTTTATCTCAGCTTTTCTTTCATGTAACTTCAGTTTCACTCCACGGCTTCTTTCTGCATTAATCATGGCCGTCTAACTGTATCAGAAAGCTGTCACACAATTCAACATTCATGAGTCTGGTTTTGAAATTCATCGAACCTTCAGTCACAGATTTAAAGTTACACAACCTGTTCTTCCTGATCATGAAGCTGAGTGTGTTCTCAGTCTTCTTTTTCTCCCCTCTTAATGATGAACTCTATTTTAAGCTCATCTTTGACCTCGTTACGTTTCCTCTGAACTCAAGAAGACGCTGTCATTGTAGTTCTGACACACAGATCAGCCTGACACAAGATTAACCTGAAACCTGCTGGTCCTGAACGTAACACACACAAACACAGACATCATGCATGCACACACACCCAGCTTCAATGATTCAGTCGTACAGGCTAAACTCATGCAGGGTCCCTCCCTCAGGATGAGGTGCTGCTCCTGACTCTGCAGAAGTGATGCTCCAACTTGGTGATGCACTGATTGATCAGTCTGGGACAATGTAGCACATGTATAGTGCATGTCTGGTGCAGGTTGGGATGTGGTGCATGTTGGGATGTGGTGCATGTTGGGATGTGGTGCATGTTGGATTGTGGTGCATGTTGGATTGTGGCGCATGTTGGGATGTGGTGCATGTTGGGATGTGGTGCATGTTGGATTGTGGTGCATGTTGGGATGTGGTGCATGTTGGGATGTGGTGCATGTTGGGATGTGGTGCATGTTGGGATGTGATGCATGTCAGGATGTGGTGCATGTTGGATTGTGGCACATGTGTAGTGCATGTCAGGATGTGGTGCATGTTGTAAAGTTGCACATGTATAGTGCATGTCGGGATGTGATGCCTGTAGCTATGTTGCGCATGTATAGTGCATGTTGGGATGTGGTGCATGTTGTAAAGTTGCACATGTATAGTGCATGTCAGGATTTGGCACATGTATAGTGCATGTTGTGATGTTGCACGGGTTGTAATGTTGCACATGTATAGTGCATGTTGGGATGTGATGCCTGTAGCTATGTTGCGCATGTGTAGTGCATGTTGGGATGTGATGCCTGTAGCTATGTTGCGCATGTATAGTGCATGTTGGGATGTGGTGCATGTTGGCATGTGGTGCATGTTGGATTGTGGCACATGTGTAGTGCATGTCAGGATTTGGCGCATGTATAGTGCATGCTGTGATGTTGCACGGGTTGTAATGTTGCACATGTATAGTGCATGTTGGGATGTGATGCCTGTAGCTATGTTGCGCATGTGTAGTGCATGTTGGGATGTGATGCCTGTAGCTATGTTGCGCATGTATAGTGCATGTTGGGATGTGGTGCATGTTGGCATGTGGTGCCTGTTGGATTGTGGCGCATGTGTAGTGCATGTCAGGATTTGGCGCATGTATAGTGCATGCTGTGATGTTGCCAAGTTGTGATGTTGCACATGTTTAGTGCATGTTGGGATGTGGTGCATGTTATAATGTTGCGCATGTATAGTGCATGTTGTGATGTTGCACATGTTGCAATGTTGCACATGTGTAGTGCATGTTGTAATGTTACACATGTATAGTGCATGTTTGGATGTGGTGCATGTTGTAATGTTGCACATGTGTAGTGCATATCTGGATGTGGCGCATGTATAGTGCATTTGGTGATGTTGTACATGTTGTAATGTTGCACATTTATATTGAATGTCTCTGTACATGAGTAGAATTATGTTTATTCTTGAAGATCATCTGTAGCTGAACACAAAGTTTGAAGTGGGTTAGGTAAACCCTGTAATAGAAATTAATCAAAACGTGACCCCTGGAAATGACTGAATACTGCCCCACCAATATTTCCTTTCTGTTAACCAATCATTCAAAGTGGCCGACTTCCTGTTTACCTGTTGAGTTTATGATATGGGTCCAAGAGGCTTTTTTGTAGGTCTGGAGATGATTTATATATCTTCCAAGTTTCATAACTCTAAGTCAATCATGCTGACAGGGCTGAATTTTTTAAATCATGTAGGAGGAGCCACAGAGCCGCTCAGCCACGCCTGCCTAACATAAACAGCTGACAGTGATACTCAGTTGTTACACGAGTGCAGGCCTACTCTAAAAAACACGCCCATGTCTCTGATGGGGAAACAGATGGACGGCAGGTGAATGAAAAAGAGAAACAGGGGGGTGAAAGAGAAGACGAATTAAAGAGCCAGGAACCCAATCTGATACCCAGCAGGAGATCCCTGACCCGGATCAGATAACCTCCTCCTGCAGCAGAGGCAACAGACCCATCAACTGAGACAAAGAGAGACCTCTGTCCGCTCTGAGTCTCAATTTTACATCAAAACAACCTTTTTTTTTTTCTTTCTTATCTTCCTCCACATGAAACAGCTGCTGAGTCCAGAGAAAAGACAGTCCCCTTCATTCTCTCAGCGGCAGAGACAGACGGGGAGCAGCGACAACAAGCACTGTTTATGTTTTTATAGCCGCCGGCTCGGCCTGTAAATTTAATGAGGTTTGAAGAAGGAGAGCAGGAAGAGGAAGGGATAATCAGAAGATGCACTTACACTGGATGCTGCACACACACTCTCACTAATTAGCAGGTGTTAGGCACCTTTGCTTTTGTCATGCAGGAGGAAGGGACCTAACATGAGGGGCTGGTTCTGATGCTCATCTTTGAAAAACAGGTTTAAGGGACACTGATGGTGATGTGTTGAGTAAAAACAGGAAGAATAATTAAATTAAATTAAAGAAAGAGTCCAGCCTGGGGAAAGTGTGTAACATTGCTTTGATACAGCAGATTTTTTTTTGTTTTTAAGTTATATCTTATGGCATTTTCGCCTTTAATGGACAGGACAGCTGAAGAGAGAGAGAGGAAACATGGGGAGCAGAGAGCGGGGGAGGACATGCAGCAAATGGTCAAGGCTGGAATCTAACCTGTGACCTCTGCAACGAGGACTATTGCCTCTTTACATGGGGCGCACGCTTAGACCGCGAAGACTATTTCAAGACTCTAATTTACAAGGATTCATGTCCGGTGTGCTCCAATGCTCTGACGATATCTTTAAAAAATAACGCCAAAATGCCCCTTTTTTTTGTCCCCATGTTTCTACTTGATCTCCTCTTGGTGTGTTTTAATATTTCTTAAGTTCCTCTTACAAAGTGTTTCTTACAAGCGTCAACTTAATTCTTAAAATATGAAGCTCATGTGCAAGCGCTGGTGGCCTAGCGGTCTAAGCGCCCCACATACAGATGCTACAGTCCTTGTCGCAGGGGTCGCAGGGGTCGCAGGGGTCGCAGGGGTCGCAGGGGTCGCAGGGGTCGCAGGGGTCGCAGGGGCTGCCGGTTCGATTCCCGTTTGGTCGAGCATTTCCTGCATGTCTTCCCCATTCTCTACTCCCCACATTTCCTGTCTCTCTTCAGTTGTCCTATAAAATAAAGGCAAAAAAGCCCAAAAATATAACTTTAAAAAAACTGCAATTCCTCGAGCGTCCACTAGAGGCTGGCTGCAGAAACACAGGAAACCACATACACACCCATTCAAAGAAGACGATCTTTACAGCAGAAATAAACATGTTTACAGCCTGGTTCAAAAAACAGTTAAGCTCTGAATAGCTCATTTCTCTATCAGCACACACTGTACAGGATATTAAATGTACGAGTTTTGCCCAAATAAGGGCGTAGCTGACTTGATTGACAGTCGGGCACCCTGTAGCTGTCAGCGAGGAGGCTAAAGTCCCACCTCTTTACCTCACACTAGCTTGTACGAAGTTTGGTTGTGTTCAGCATTTCCAATATGGCTACCACCGACAATCGGCTTCAAAACAGACGTGTGACGTCACAGATACTACGTCCATTTATTATACAGTCTATGGCTTCTTCCTGTCTTTGTCAGGATGTGTTCAATGTCTCTAAAATGCCGTGTTGCTTAAATGTGCTGCTGAAGTGATCTCCCTTTGAATTTTGGTGCTTTTGGATCCAGCCTCTAGTGGACACTCGAGGAACTGCAGTTTCCACATCAGCTTCACTTCCCCAGACTGGATGTTATCGGATGTTTATCTTTATCTTACTGCATCAATGTGACATTTAACAGTTTGTACATTTAAAGCTACAGTGTGTAGTTTGTAGCAGCCTTGGTAGAAATGTTTCTAATATTTATAAGTGTTTTTAATTGTGAGGTTGATGTTTTCTTAAAATACAGGAGTTCTTTTCTCTGTTTTTGATCACCTCGGCCTCGTCTGCTCTCGACTAATCTCTACATAAAACTGTGGGAGAGGAAAGAATCGGCGATTGTTTGAACTAGTAGACTATTAAACCACGTGACTGCAATAACTCCTGTTTGTTTTAGGATGTCGAGAGCCAAAGAGGTTGGGAAAGACCCGGAGAGTAAGCTCGTTAGCTCAGCTCAATGAGTTTGGGAAACCTCTTTGTAACAGAGTGCATTTTAAACAAGACAAGGAGCCACAGCTGACTCCTCTGAGGAGGTTTGTTTACATTTTAGTAAAAAAATGTGACATAATGATGAATGTTTGTAGTTTTTTTGCTCTAGCTGTTGCAACAGTTGGCAATTAAAGGAATAAAAGAGGTATTTATTAACAGCTTCAGATAAGGAAACACAGTCGGTTGGTTTTGAGAGTCTTCTAAACTCACCCAGCCCTTGAGGCGACTTCATCATGTGATGTAAATATTGACTTTTCTGCACTCAGAGGTGATCCAGTCAGAGCGAAGAACAGGTTAGTAACAGACAGACTTTGGATATGACAACAAACTAGGATAAAACATACTGACCCCAATAACTCAAGGTCAGAATGACAAAACTCCACCCATCTCATTGAAACCAACCACCAGATCTGATAGGTTTCTATTCTAGTCAATGCGTTAACTTCCACTGGATCCAGCAGGTCAGAGCCCTCCGGATCAGATACACAAGACTTCTATCTTTGCTGGATGCCGGAGCACGACGCATTAAACTCAACAGAGCAGATGGGAGCGGGACAGGAAGTCAGGTTTCACCAAAACAAAATGAAAACATCCGGTTAATTTTCAGAATCAAACACTCTGTGTTATCACCAGATCGTATTTCACTTAACTACAACAATAAACCAAAGTCATGATGAGCGGAGCCAGGCCTGGAGTCAACAGGTCAGAGGTTTTCAGAGGACCATGAAGACAACATGGATGAGGAGAGGAGGAGGAGGAGGAGAATCCTTGATTCAGGGATTACTGTGGGAAAAACCTCGGTCACATGACTCCAGCTGTCTGGCCTGGACCCTAACCCTAACCCTGACTGCAGTGGATTGGACACGGATCTGGTGGAAATTCCATGTAAGATCCTCGGGTGGGAACCTCCTGGCTGTTCCAAAGTCTAGGCTTAAATCTTACCTGAGTATTTTCAATGAGGGCCCCTAGACTTTGGAACAACCTTCCTGAGGAGATACGACTTGCAGAATCTGTAGCACCATTTAAATCTCTTCTTAAAACTCACTTCTAAAGACTTGCTTTTACGTGATGTCGTCTTCTTAAGGCTGGTTCATTCTTATCCTCAGACTCTTCCCAAACAGAGCAGGTCTAGACCGTGCTCTATGTTCTATTATTAACAAAGACCCAACATCAAGACCGGATCAGATCCAGTCCCATCTCACAGACAGGACTCAGTCTGATCTCATCTTAATCCACCATGAGCAGAGCACTTTGCAGCATTTAGCAAGTTACAGTGGCAAGGACAAACTTCCTTTAACAGGCAGAAACCTCCAGCAGGACCAGACTCATGTTAGACACACATCTGCTGAGACCGTGTTGGAGAGAGGGATAGAGGGAGGTGAAGAGAGAGAGAGAGAGAGAGAGAGAGAAAGAGAGAGGGAGAGAGGGAGAGAGGGAGAGAGGGAGAGAGAGAGAGAGAGAGAGAGAGAGAGAGAGAGAGAGGGAGGGGGGGATAGTGGATAGTGGATAGTGGATAGTGGATAGTGGATAGTGGTGAGACGCAGCTGGAGTCTGGCACGTCCACAGCAGCAGAGATCCAGAGGAACCTACGAGACAAGGGAGCTCAGGGACTCCAGAAAGGTCTAAGAAAAGAGAGAAGAGAGGGAGACCAGAAGAAAGAAAAAGAGGAGAATAAACGGGGAAGGAATGACAGAAGGAAAGAACAGGATAAGAAAAGGAGACATAAAGGATGAAGAAACATGGAACCACAAAAGATAGAAAGAAAGAAAGAAGGACAGCAGGAAAGAAAGAACAGGCCTTAACAGGCAGAAACCTCCAGCAGGACCAGACTCATGTTAGACACACATCTGCTGAGACCGTGTTGGAGAGAGGGATAGAGGGAGATGAAGAGAGAGAGAGATGATAGTGGAGAGACGGATAGTAGTAGTTGTAGCAGCTGGAGTCTGGCACGTCCACAGCAGCAGAGATCCAGAGGAACCTACGAGACAAGGGAGCTCAGGGACTCCAGAAAGGTCTAAGAAAAGAGAGAAGAGAGGGAGACCAGAAGAAAAAAAAAGAGGAAAATAAACGGTATGACAGAAGGAGAGGACGGGATAAGAAAAGGAGACATAAAGGATGAAGAAACATGGAAAGAGCAAAGATAGAGAGAAAGAAGGAACGAACGAACGAAAGAAAGAAAGAAAGAAAGAAAGAAAGAAAGAAAGAAAGAAAGAAAGAAGGACAGCAGGAAAGAAAGAACAGGCCTTAACAGGCAGAAACCTCCAGCAGGACCAGACTCATGTTGGTCACACATCTGCTGAGACCGTGTTGGAGAGAGGGATAGAGGGAGATGAAGAGAGAGAGAGACTATAGTGGGTAGATCACTATCACCATCTTATCTTCCTTTAATTGTTTCACTCTCTTAATATCTAATTTACTGCTTGTATCTCTTTTAAAAGGTGTTATATAAATAAAGTTATTATTATTTAAATGAACAGTCAGAGCTAGAACCACCTCTTCATGTTGACTCAATCAGCTGTCTCTCTCTGTGACAGCTGCATGAATGAAAGGTGAAGTGCTCCTGCAAAGATCAACAGTGCATGCAGGATCTGCAGCAGCCTGTAATAAAACACACACAGTGCTGCTGCTGCTGCTGCAGGATAAACTGAAGGGTAAAAATGTCCAAGTCAGCAGCAGAGCACATGTTATATAACCGTGTGAGCCCTGAGCCAACAGCTGATGTTAACTACAAGCTCTCCTCCCTGCATGGACAGTGATGATCTCTGCTGCAGGGGGAGAGTGTGCAGCACTGAGACAGGAGACAGAGGGACTGACTCTGTGTTTAAATAAGTCAGCATACACAGACCTGTCAGAGAGCTCAGTGCCTTTATTATCAGATCATCAGGAGGCACTAGTTAGCAGCATTAGCAGGAAGCAGGGTGCACATACCTGACAGCCCTTTTTATGGTGAAATCCAACAACCACGATGTGAAGCACCGGCCCCCTCAGTTCGTCTCTGCCCTGAGACTCCATCCCGGTCCCTCTGAAGCTCCAGGAGTCCTGGGAGGGGGTCAAACTCTGGGGTTGGGATGTAAACACAGCAAACAGACCCGACTTCAAAGTCCTGAATCGATGCCCGTCCGCAGTAGAGAGCCAGGCAGGAGAGAGCACAACACAAGCCCAGAGGAGGAGGAGGGTTTCTCTTCCGCTTCGTCCCACCAAGTCAAAGATGAAGGCAGAGCAAGAGAGTTCACTGCAGCAGAGCGTAGGAAGGTACGGTGGCTGGGATGTGCAATGCGAATTTATCAGAATCAGGATCAGCTTTATTGGCCAGGTATGTTTGAACCATGAACACACAAGGAATTTGACTTTGGTAAACTGTGTACTCTTTGTACAAGGCATAATAAGGCATACAAATAAAATAAAAATATAATAAAAATAACAATAACATCAGCTATAAATGCAAATACTACAAATTATAAAGGATGACACACTTTCACAAAGTTGGAGACAAATTCACATTTTTAGAAAATATTTTTACATTTTATAAAACAAAATTAGGAAAATGATTATCCTCAAATAATTTGGCCTAAAATCTAAAGATGTAAAATTTTAGTTTTACAGAGTTAAATAAAGTATGTGTATATTACAAAATATAAATATAAAATTATATAATTTTATTTATGATTTCATTGTGTGGGGGGTTTTTTTAAAACTATTTTTAAAGTGTTTTTTAAATGTGTTTTATTTTTATTTATTTATTTTATTCTCTGACACATTTTATGTTCTGTGTGTTTTAACTTATTTTACCTCACTGTGCAGCACTTTGCTAAACTTGAATATTTTTTTAAAAATGTGCTATATAAATAAAGTGGATTGGATTGGAAAGTGTAAAGCAATCAATCAATCAACCTTTTTTTAACTAGCAACTTCCATACAAATCAAATGCAATTCAAAGTGCTTCACAGCGATTGAAAACAAGAAAATAGCAGAAATAAAATAATGGCAAGACATAAAAAAAAAAAGATTTTGAAATAGAGACTAATGCACAACAACAACAACTTTAACTTGGTGTTACTTTGCTTGTTGTTTTTATTTATTTTATCATGTTATTTTATTTATTATGTTTTAATCCCTCTGTAAAGTAGCCTTGAGTGTTAAGAAAGGCGTTTTTAAATAAAATGCATTATTATTATTATTATTATTATTATTATTATTATTATTATTATTATTATTATTATAACAACACTAAAATAAAGCATCAAATTAAATTTAGGAATATAAACAGTTAAAATAGATGAATAAAAAATGGTAGGAATAAGCGTTGAAGATAAAATGAAAGATAAAATAAAATTATCAATAGAGTAGATTAACAAAAAACAGATGGTTAAAATTAATTAAATAATAAAACATTAAAATCAGTATAAAGTAAACTGACTATGGCAACAGATTGACCCCAATCACTGTAATGTTCTTAGATAACTACAATGTGTTAACAGCTTTTAAATGTAGCTAGCTTAGTTAGCTAACCTAATATATGAGAATATGTCTTGTTTTCTGAGCTGAATATGTTAGCATTAAACACAGCATATGTGTCTTTCCAATTAGACATAACTGTGAGAAATATTAAAACATATTAAAATATGAACTTAATTTTAGAATTGAGTGAATCGCACACAAATACGAGCATAAGGAAAAGTAAAAACTGTGCTCAGTTATCATCTTGACCCAGACTCTATCCTCTTTGATACAGTCAAATAGTGACGTAGTGTACTGACCACATTATAAAACGCGCCGTCCAGTGGAGACGAGTTGAATTACATTATTTAACCTCTGAGTCTTTATAATAACTGTTATAATGTTTCTTATTATAAGTTAAATCAAGTTTTTAAATCTGTTTAAGTTCACAGCTTTGAATTCTAAATGAACACGGAGGACTGGCAGCTTCTATGGGTCGATCGATGACTCGTGCTCCATTGCTTTAGTCTGGTTAGTGACGTCATTCCATCGATTGCTTCTGCCTGAGGAGATCATTGAATGAAGATGGCGGCTACTCCGGCAACAAACCCTTCGCAGTTGCTTCCACTTGGTTTGTAAATCCTTGATAATGATGACTTCCTGTTTAATATAAAGTATTTTATATTAATATAATTATTTAAAGTGAATTAGTCTGAGTTAGGGAACACAGTTCAGGTGTTAGGTGTGTTTATTTCAGGTGGTGAAGCTGTAATCATGCTTTCAGGTGCACACACATGCTAGTGATAGTAGCAGGTAAATCAAAATACAGAGGATGTGTGTGGAGATTATTTATTAATTATTACTCAGAATTAATAAACATGAATTTAAATAACAGTCTAAAACCTTAATATATAAGTCAACTATCATTTTTGACTTTTTTAACATTTTAACTTGGACCCAGCTGATGTTTGGTAATTAAAGCTCCAGTGAGGAGTTTTTATCTGGTTATTAAACAGCCTGGAATTAACATTGCTGCCTCAATTTGACCTATTAAGGCAAACAAGACCATCAATAAAAAGAGTGACTATTTCTTTACAGCTACTTTTAGCGTTTGAATACACTAATGAGGGGTAGGCGTCAGATTAAATTATAAATTTCACTGTCAAAAGAGAGAAGGATGAGATTTTTTTGTGCACATGAACAAGATGAAATCAGTTAATACTGCTTTTTCCAGTCAGACCCAACCAAAAGTTCCTAACAGTAGCTTTAAAATGATTAAATAGTTCATTTAAAAGTGTCAACAACATTTTTGGGATTTTTTTTTAGTTCTTATTTCATTTTTTAAGTTATTTTTTCCAGTTTTAATGGATTTTTAATGCTGTTTTTTTTCAATACTGCAAAGTTTCAGTTTCATTTTTAATAATTTTAGTTTTCAAGTTATTTTGTAACATGGGAGACTTGTCAGGAGTGAGATCTGAAAGGGTTAGAGAAAATATTGTGCAATAAAAACACTCTTGTTGCCATTAATCCCACTGAAGGTTCATAAAGATCTTTTCTTTTCATCACTTTCTTTTGTTTCTCTCTTTTCAGAACTCGTGGACAAATGTATCGGCTCCAGAATTCACATCGTCATGAAAACCGACAAAGAAATCGTCGGCACCTTGCTGGGGTTTGACGACTTTGTCAGTATCCTTTCTGGATTAAGATCCAACCCAAAAAAAAGCAAACCTATCAATGAATCTATATAACGCGGATATCCCAACAAACGTTCTCCTCAGACTCTTTCCAAACAGAGCAGGTCTAGACCGTACTCTATGTTCTATTATTAACAAAGACCCAACATCAAGACCGGATCAGATCCAGTCCCATCTTCCAGACAGGACTCAGTCTGATCTCATCTTAATCCACCATGAGCAGAGCACTTTGCAGCATTTAGCAAGTTACAGTGGCAAGGACAAACTTCCTTTAACAGGCAGAAACCTCCAGCAGGACCAGACTCATGTTAGACACACATCTGCTGAGACCGTGTTGGAGAGAGGGATAGAGGGAGGTGAAGAGAGAGAGAGAGATGATAGTGGGGAGATGGATAGTAGTAGTTGTAGCAGCTGGAGTCTGGCACTTCCACAGCAGCAGAGATCCAGAGGAACCTACGAGACAAGGGAGCTCAGGGACTCCAGAAAGGTCTAAGAAAGGGGAAAAGAGAGGGAGACCAGAAGAAAGAAAAAGAAGAGGATAAACAGGGAAGGAAAGGATAGAAGGAAAGAACGGGATGTAAAAAGAGACATAAAGGATGAAGAAACATGGAAAGAAAAAAGAGGGAAAGAAAGGAATGAAAGGAAAAATAAATAAAAGAAAGAAAGGAAGGAAGGAAGGAAGAAAATAAAGAGGGAAAGAAAGAGGGAAGGAAATAAAGAGGAAGGAAAGAAAGAAAGACCCAAAAAAGGAATCTACAGCAGAGATCCAGAGGAACCTACGAGACAAGGGAGCTCAGGGACTCCAGAAAGGTCTATGGTTCCTTTAATGGGACAAGAAGAGTTAAAGTGAGAGACAGGCAGAGAGAGGAGAGAGAGGGGAAGACAGGATCCCAGTGTGTCAGTCTAAGCCTATAGCAGCATAACTAAGAGCTGGTCCAAGCCTGATCCAGCTCTAACTATAAGCTTTATCAAAAAGGAAAGTTTGAAGCCTACTCTTAAAAGTAGAGAGGGTGTCTGCCTCCCGGACCCTGACTGGTACATGATTCCTAAGGAGTATCTTTGTGTTTATTTACATGACTTCACAGTTTTCTGGGTGTTTCCTTTAACTCTGTTTTTCAGACATGGTCCTGGAGGATGTGACAGAGTTGTAAGTTCTCCTCTTGTCTTTGCATCACAGCTTCTTCTTCGCTCTGTGGTTGGATGAACTCACAGCTCTGTTTGTGTTTCAGTGAAATCACACCGGAGGGGAGGAGGATAACCAAACTGGACCAGATTCTACTCAACGGGAATAACATCACCATGGTGGGTAAACATCCTGCAGGTCTATGTGTGCACCCTGTCTTTGTGTTAGACCCTTACAGAGTGTCTCACGTCTCTTTGTTGCAGCTCATACCCGGAGGAGAAGGCCCTGAAGTATGAGATCCATCCCTGAGGACGCAGAACATTCTGTGTTGTTGTTTTTTCCCCTTTGTGCTCCTTAGTTTCTTTCTCTCCATCATTCCTTCTCATTGTTGAAGGAGGAAGTATTTTTGTATGGAGGTTCCTGATTGAGTATTTCTTTAAATATGAATCACATCAAACAAATGTGCTTTTTGTTGTTGTTGTTTTTTACAAATAAATGAGAATCACACGCTTTGAAAAAAACAGGCTTTTCTTTTATTGTTTTTATCGTGTAGTTTTACATCTTAGTGCAAGTGTTGGTACAAAACAAAAGTCCCATGATACACCATGAGTGTAACTATTTCGGGTGTTGGTGGAAATGAACTGAACAGAGAGATGATTGGTGATGAATCCACGCAGCAGCCTCCTGCTTCAGTACATGGACGGCTTCTCCTCTCCTTTGGGGTTGGTCACCTTGTCGAGGTTCTTGCTGATGATGTCGTAAAGCTCGGCCTGCGGAGAGAAGAGAGACGTGGTTTAGATTTTTAAAGAGACGGGGTGAAGCTCTTCATGTTTCTCAGTCGGATGTCACCCACGTAGAAGCCACGGATGTCCAGGACGATCACTCTGATCTCGGAGTAGATGTTTTCGTCCTTCTCGTGGACGAGCGAGCGATAGTCCATCTGGAATCAGAGACAGATGAGTTTAAGATAGTTCCAATATATCAAAGAAAGCTTTAAGATCAGGGCCTGTGTCCACTAACAGCATTTGTTATTCTGGAGACGCCCACAGCCTTCATTTCAGGGCGCTACTTTTACTTTGGCTAAGTGACAAAACTTCTCACATCAATTCCACTTCCCTTAGTTTGTTTGAGTCTGATTTAAAATGCTCTTCACACTTTATATCAGCTTTTAATCGAGGAAGGAAAAGTCCTGCTTCTCTTGTTTTTGATTGGTCGGTAAGGGGGAAGTGACTATGACTATGGGTGACTGTTTTAAGGTCTGTTTCAGGGCACCCTTGGTCACTGGTTTAGGGTCTTTTTCAAGGCACCCTTGGTCACTGGTTTAAGGTCTGTTTCAGGGCACCCTTAGTGACTGTTTTAAGGTCTGTTTCAGGGCACCCTTAGTGACTGTTTTAAGGTCTGTTTCAGGGCACCTTTACTGGCTGTTATAAGGTCTGTTTCAGGGCACCCTTAGTGACTGTTTTAAAGTCTGTTTCAGGGCACCCTAAGTGACTGTTTTGAATTCTGTCTCAGGGCACCCTTTGAGACTGTTTTAAGGTCTGTTTCAGGGCACCCTTAGTGACTGTTTTAAGGTCTGTTTCAGGGCACCCTTTGTGTCTGTTTTAAGGTCTGTTTCAGGGCACCCTTAGTGACTGTTTTAAGATCTACTTCGGGGCACCCTTAGAGACTGTTTTAAGGTCTTTTTCAGGGCACCCTTAGTGACTGTTTTAAGGTCTGTTTCAGGGCAACCTTAATGACTGTTTTAAGGTCTGTTTCAGGGCACCCTTAGTGACTGTTTTAAGATCTGTTTCAGGGCACCCTTTGCGTCTGTTTTAAGGTCTGTTTCAGGGCGCCCTTGGTCACTGGTTTAGGGTCTGTTTCAAGGCACCCTTGGTCACTGGTTTAAGGTCTGTTTCAGGGCACCCTTAGTGAATGTTTTAAGGTCTGTTTCAGGGCAACCTTAATGACTGTTTTAAGGTCTGTTTCAGGGCACCCTTAGAGACTGTTTTAAGGTCTTTTTCAGGGCACCCTTAGTGACTGTTTTAAGGTCTGTTTCAGGGCAACCTTAATGACTGTTTTAAGGTCTGTTTCAGGGCACCCTTAGTGACTGTTTTAAGATCTGTTTCAGGGCACCCTTTGCGTCTGTTTTAAGGTCTGTTTCAGGGCGCCCTTGGTCACTGGTTTAGGGTCTGTTTCAAGGCACCCTTGGTCACTGGTTTAAGGTCTGTTTCAGGGCACCCTTAGTGAATGTTTTAAGGTCTGTTTCAGGGCACCCTGAATGACTGTTTTAAGGTCTGTTTCAGGGCACCCTTAGTGACTGTTTTAAGGTCTGTTTCAGGGCACCCTTAGTGACTGTTTTAAGGTCTGTTTCAGGGCACCCTTAATGACTGTTTTAAGGTCTGTTTCAAGGCACCCTTGGTCACTGGTTTAAGGTCTGTTTCAGGGCACCCTTAGTGACTGTTTTAAGGTCTGCTTCAGGGCACCCTTAGTGACTGTTTTAAGGTCTGTTTCAGGGCACCCTTTGTGTCTGTTTTAAGGTCTGCTTCAGGGCACCCTTAATGACTGTTTTAAGGTCTGCTTCAGGGCACCCTTTGTGTCTGTTTAAGGTCTGCTTCAGGGCACCCTTAATGACTGTTTTAAGGTCTGCTTCAGGGCACCCTTAGAGACTGTTTTAAGGTCTGTTTCAGGGCACCCTTTGTGTCTGTTTAAGGTCTGCTTCAGGGCACCCTTAGAGACTGTTTTAAGGTCTGCTTCAGGGCACCCTTAGAGACTGTTTTAAGGTCTGTTTCAGGGCACCCTTTGTGTCTGTTTAAGGTCTGCTTCAGGGCACCCTTAATGACTGTTTTAAGGTCTGCTTCAGGGCACCCTTAGAGACTGTTTTAAGGTCTGTTTCAGGGCACCCTTTGTGTCTGTTTTAAGGTCTGTCTTTTTGCCGTTATTAAACTCAGCTGATTTTAAGTTTCAGTGAAGTCCGAGCCGCTGCAGCGTCCAATCAGTGAGAGGTATTCCATAAAGGGGCGTGTCTGTCAGTGAAAAGACTGAGTTGCCCCCTGGTGGCTAATAGAGGAAATGCAACCTTTAGTCCCCAGAGGTCCCACACAACCCATCCCTGTTGGTGGACACTTTCATTCTTGGTGAACTTAAAATTTAAAAACAGTCATCATAGCAAACACTCACCACATGAGTCTCTTTGGAAGCCTTTGCAACAGCATCTCCTCTCTCTGTAAAGTACCTGGAAGAAAAACACAGAAATGTTCAATAGAAGTACACAAAGCAGAAAAACATGGAATAAAATTTGATTTAATCCAATCCAGCATTTCTGTCCAACGTACTTGTTGATGTTTGTCTGGAAACCGTCAACTTTTGTCCTCACAGCTGTGATTCTCTCCAAGATTTTCTCCTGTGGTCAAAGTGGAAGTATGAGTAAACAAACCCTGAGATGATTATAACTCCTTAGCGGACGCAGATATGTACCTGGATCGCGACGCCAAAGTCGTTTCCATCTTCTATTTTTGGGATGAGGTGCAGGATCCAGGTGGAGACCTGAAACAAGACAGGAGGAGGAGTTAGAGTAAAATAAATAATAAATTAATGTTACAAAATTAATTAAAAAAAATCAATACAGTTAAAATAAAAAATAAAATGAATAAAAAATACAAATAAAATAAATGAATAAATAGAACAATACAATGATGAACTTACAGTAATGATGGTCTCTCTTAGACCCACGATCTCTGGTTTCACCTTCTCTAGAAGAGCTGAGATCTTCTCATTCCCCTTAATGAAGCCACATTTAGGAGCTGAAGGACAGAGAGGAGGATTCAGAGATTATCACAGTATGAACATGACGCCTCATGCTACCTGTCACCCTTCACAAAATAAAGATGCAATCTGTTTTTACCTTTCTTCTTCTTCTTCTCGTCTTCTTCGTTCTTGTCTGTCTCCATTTCCTTCAAAACAGATTTGAGTTATTAAAACAGGGACGATCATTACCGGAGGAAAAAGGACCACCACGCCTTAAAAATAAAAATTAAGATTTTAAGAATTAAGTTTAATTATAAGAACGAAAATTGTAATATTTAAAAAAGAACGCGATAATTTTATGAGAAAAAGCCATGTTTTTTTTTATTATAGTAAAATTTGAATATAGTAATAATTTTATGAGGGAAAAACTCCCATTTGATTAAAGTCAGAGTTTTATGAGAGAAAGTCACACTACAATGTGACTTTACCCCAATTTTATAAGAGGATAATGCCTTAAAAACATGTAACTACTTTTATAATTTAATGATAATAATGTACAAAATGTTAAATCAATTGTTATCTTATGTGAAAAAACATTATGAGATCAATTACTCTCAATATAATGTGAATACAGTCAGTATTTTATGAGAAAAAAAGGAACATTTTGAGAATAAAGTTGGAAAATGTTAAAATTAAAAAGTAGTAATTTAATAAAAAATAACTGTGAATTAAAATGTATATATATGAGATATGAAACTCTTCACATAATGTGAATTAAGTCTTCATTTCATCAGAAAAAAACATTATTATGAAGAAATTCTTAAAAATAAAAATTAAATAAATACATTTTTAGTAAATAAGTAAAAATAAAATTTGAAAATCATACTAATGTGTAAATAAATGGACTTTATGGGGAAAAGTCAGAATTTTGTGATTTAAGTCAAAACAATACAAAGAAAAAAAAATTGAAAAATAAATAAATAAAATTTGTATCAAACTCCCAATTCTGTGAGAAGTAAATATGTTTCATAATGTGGATAAATATTTCATTTTATACGGATTTATAATGTTAATGAAGTCCTTTTTTTAAAATCATATTACATGGATTAAGTTGCTTTTTTATGCCATTTAATGGCAAAGTCATAATATGAAGTGACTTAAAAGATTCTTAATTTAAAAATAAATTAATTGACTTGTGTAACTTTGAATTAAGTCTCTGCTGAGATGAATGAGGTGGTTAAAGAGAGATCAGTGATTGAACCGGGTCTCACCTCGTCCTCTGGTGAGGGAGGGTCCGGTATGGGGATGTCCAGTGGAGCCTGGAGGCAGGACATGTCTGTGACATTGAAGGCTTCATCCTGAAAACAAACATAGGGAGGATGAAGGATGGAAACTTCAGGTTATTAATGAGAATAATCACACAGCTTTGAAAGGCTCTTGTCTCCTTTAAGCGCCTGATGACTCAATATGTTATTGTTGTGTGTAAGAGCAGAGGACTTGCTGACCCTGAGCAGAGCATCCAGCTGGAACATCTTCTGAGGGATGTGGCTGGAGAACAAAGTTGCTGCCTGAAAAATAAATAAAGTTTTAAACATAATAATCCATAATGCATCATGTTTTTTAATAATAAATGTGCAGCAACAGAAAAAAAAAGGAAGTATTGCACAACAAACCTCCTGATACAGAGACTGGCGGAAGGTTTCCACCTGTGGAGAGGGAATAAGAAGACAGAAACAGAACATAATTATAAATGTGTGATAATTTGAAATGCTGACTCATGTTTGGAAAGCCTGTTGGATTACTTTCGTTTTCCTCTCCAAGGAGGGACTTTCCACTTCTTTAAACTTATGTAACTGACTCTTTTTTGGAACATACATTTCTTCCTAACACTAAATAAACTTAATGCAATAAACAGAACCATTATAGATATCAAGTCTTATTATCAGATACCTCATGCAACACAGGCTGACACATAGCCTGACACACAGGCTGTCTGAGATTGAGTTTACCTGAGCTGTGCTCGCGCGAGTTATTTTCAGAGCCTTCGACATGGTGCAGAGAGAAACTCAAGGTGAGTCTGAATTATTAATCCTTTAAACTCTGTTTAAGTTAAAGTTAAAGTGTGCAGGTAGAAGTGAGCAAGACAGTCCAGCGAGCCGGATTCATCTATTTCCTCATTCACTTTACTTTCGATATGGTGTCGCGTGATGCGCCTCCCACTGTGTCCCTCCTCAACACAAAGTAGGGCGTTTGAAGTGACGCCTCTGAGGTTTATAAATGTTAAAAAGTGAACACATACAGATGGAATATTTATATCAGAGCAAACAGTACATGTCGTCCACATTAGTAGTGGAAGGAGTGTTTGGATACTACTTTTAATGTTACTAAATAAATAAATAATAAAGAAATACTTTCAATAAAACGAAATAAATGAATACCGAATAAATAAATAAAATAAATAAATACTTTAAGTAAAACTAAACAAATATAAACTAAATTAATACATACTTTCAACAATTTAAATACTTTTAATAATACAAAATAAATAAATACGAATAAATAAATAAATAAATAAATAAATACTTTCAACAATTTAAATATTTTTAATAATACTAAATAAATATTAAATAAATAAATACAGTTTCCAGTCAAGGAGGAGGACGCTGCTTGAGTGGCGACTGTTGCAGCAGCTATCTTTTTTATTATTTGTTCTTCTTTCTCCTTATTTTCTTATTATTTGTACATGCTTAATATACTTCTTTGATTTTAATTGCAAATAGATTTGTATTATTTATTATGTATTTATTTATTATTTTTATTACTCTACTGCTGTAATACTTTAAATTTCCTTGTTGTGGGACGAATAAAGGATTATCTTATCTTATCATATATCTTATCTCAATAATAAATAAATAATTTTACTAATACTAAATACATAAATAAACAAATACATACTTTTAATAATACTTAATACATAAATACTAAATGAATAAATACTTTTAATAATACTAAGTAAAGATGAATACTTACTTTTTTTTCCTGAACTCCCTAAAAAGTTTTTAAAACTTATACAGAGTGAGCAAAAACTGTCTAAATAACTTTTACCCACACAAGATAATTTACTTGGACTTGTATAGTAATGTATATAATGTATGTATCTGTTAAATTTGCTATATTTTATTTTATTTTATCTCGTTTTATATTCACCATTATCATTATTATTTTATTACATTTCACTTTATTTATTTTTTTATTTTTTTATTTTTTTATTTATCTATTTATTTAATAAATTCATATTCATCCAAGCAAAATACTTTTCGGGACTTCCGGTTCAAACACTTGAACCCTGTTGGACCAGTTTTCAACTTATGTTCAAAAAGGTGTCCATGACCGTTTTTAGGTCAAACTTCTGATCAAATCTGAATTTTTATTCCTGTATTTAAAAAAAAAAAGATGTCCACTTCTTCTCTTTCTTAACATTGTGTTCGTTCTTTGCTTGTTTTTGTTCTCTGTCTCTTATTTTCGTGTCACACAGAGAAGAGGAAAACAGAGCTAGAAGCGGAGGGATTTGCAGCCGGTGTTATATCGAAAAATGCTACCTATCGAAATGTGCTTCCAAGCCGCTCTGCGCATGTCTGCCAAAACATCAAACTGTACTTCCGTGTTTGAAAGCTAACGTCAGATCCACAAACAGCACAGCCTGAGTGTTGGTGTGTAATAACTGAGGTAATGGGGTTTAAAGACGTGTTGTTTTATTAATAACTGAACAGAGACTTTCACCAGGAACTCTTCAGGAAGGAGGAACTGTTGAATCTCGAACAGAGGGAGGCTTTCATCAGAAGGTACGTAGCTGTAATCTGAACGCTGCGTTTTAATAACAGAAAGTTTCAGTTTCATGTAACGTTAACTCAGTTTACCACAAACAGGAGTCAAAACTCACATTACACCTCTGGATATAAGTCTATGATGTATTATAGTGCAGAGTTATAACTGACAGTGTTGTGTTAGGTTATGTGTGTGTGTGTGTTTACTTCAACATTCAGCACATTTCTGAGGAAGAGTGAAGCTATGTTAAGACTTTCCTCATGACGTCATATGGTGAACTATTGAAGAAGTTGTTGGAAATTGATTTTCTAGGCTTACAGAATTTTTAAAAAGTGTCATATTTGTCAATAATATGTGGATAATGATGCAGGTGTCTCACTGTGACTTATTTTCCAGAGTTTAACACCTTTTCAATCCCTGCAGGTGATACCTTAAAGATACAGTATGTGACTTTTGTTGTTACAGCACTCAGAGCCCCCAGGTGGACGAAACAGAACCTTCTTGCATTTGTTTTATTATCCCGTCCTGTGCATGATTAAAATCTTATCCTGAAGGCTTCTAGGAGTCAAAACAAGCGGCAACCTCCGGTCTCAAAATGTGAAGCCCATGCGGAAGTGTTACAAACTGCAGTTCCTAGAGCGTCCACTAGAGGCTGGCTGCAGAAACACAGGAAACCACATACACACCCATTCAAAAAAGACGATCTTTGCAGCAGAAATAAACATGTTTACAGCCTGGTTCAAAAAATGGCTTGGCTCTAGGTAGCTAATTTCTCTATCTGGGGTGAATTATTTCCTAACATGACGGTTCAGAAGATATTAAGATTAAGAGCATTTGCCCAAATAAGGACATGAATAACTTGACTGACAGGCGGGAACACATAGCTGTTGGAGACTGAAACTCCGCCTCTTTACCTCACACTCAGTTAGGTTGAGTTCAGCATTTCCAATGTGGCTGCCGCCACCGATTGGCTTCAAAACAGCGCTCAGGAACAGATGGGTGACGTCACAGATACTACGTCCATTATTTATACAGTATATGAGTGAAACACATCACTCGCTGAGGATGTATTGTAAATAATGCAAATAAAGAGGCATCATTTTTACGCCTGATTTACGATACGATACAATACGATGTACTTTATTGATTTATATCTTTGACATCAGTGCTGCACACGTTACCTGCTCCTACAAAAATCATCACAATGACACAAGAACACATAAATAAATAAGAAAAAGTACAATAAATAGTGCACATTCATACAACACACAGCATACTCTTAAAGAGAGAGCACCATAACACTGTCTCAACCCGAACAGGCTATTTAATATTTAAAATTCTAATAGAGATTGGCACAAAGGAGTTTCTTATTCGTCCGCCTAGCTCCCGTACCTACGCAGAGGACTACGCAAGTAGCTGACGCACACCTCCCCCAAAATGTAACTATGCATCAAATCGACACAGACCGCAAGCCCTGTGATTGGTCCACTTGACGGCATTGTATTTCCTGCATTTACAGCAATTCCAGGATCCACGCACATCGGCCGAGTATTTCATCGCCTCTCTATTCTTCCCTGTAATCATGTCTGCATGATAAACAGCAACATGTAGCAGCTGTAAATTAACATAACACGCTCTGAATCACTGTGAAAAAGTACACAGAGAACGTAACGAGGACTGAAACAGAGGACCCGACTATCAGAGAGACCACACTGCCCTCTAGTGTTTCGGAGGAGTATTGCTGCGTGTCATGGACACATCAAAAAGTCCCAAACTAAAAAATATTCAGTTTCCAACAGACGCACAGTAACCTCTCATGTGAGCGTGACATCTTCCCACCTTTCTTGCAGCAATGAGCAGCGGCTCAGCATCCGAGCAGCTGGAGGAGGTGAGGAGGAGAGCAGAGTCCATCCTCGCCTCTTCAGGTTCGGCTCAGGATGTGAAGGCTGAGGTCCAGACGATGGCCAGCACTCCGCTGCCTCTTCCAGAGAAGTACCGTCAGTTAGGGGTCGAGACCATGCTGAGGGAGAACACAGCGGGACGCAACAAACAGGAGGTAGAGATTTATTCCACTGTATGCTCAATTCAGCTTTATTTGGCACACTGCGGACTCATCGTATTAAATGTTCCTCCAATTCAGGTTCTGGACTCTCTAAGGAGACTAGTCAAGGCCTTGAGTGTCCTGGAGAAGTACGGCTGTAACCTCACAAATCCTGCAAGGCCCAAGTACTGGAGGAACGTGAAGCACAACAACCCCACCTTCAAAAGGACGGTGGATTCAATTGAGGTGATTTAATTTACATATTTATTTCTCATGTGGCTCCAGAAGAATGTTTAAAGGTTAACGTCTCTGTTTATTTCACATGCTCTAGGGCGGGCGTAGAGTTCTGTTTTTGTTCGGCTACACTAACCAGCAGATTGACGGCCTCAGTTTCCCAGAGGAAGTCACTGAACCAGACGCTGAAAAAGTTGCAGCACTGACACTGGAGGTCATGACCTTTCGTGCCGAGGTGGACATGGTCTTACAGGTATTATATAATACATTAAATGACCGTAAACATCTGTGATGAGCTGCTGTTGTGTTTGAAACTCATCCATGTCTTTGTTTGTTTAGGGCACCCATCCTCAGCCAGAGTTCTTCAAAGATATCATCCCATCCGTCATCCAGCAGGTGTGTGCAAACATTTCCAGAAGCTGTTTTTACCCGAATCTATGTCAGAGTGCAACATTTAAAAAACAGTAGAGTTATAACTCATATCTTGCAAGTGCAGGAGCAGAAATTACCTACAGTGCCACGACTCTAAAGGTTGCTAAATGAACGACCTGTCTCCTATCCCACCGTCCTGTATCACGCAGTACCATATTGCACCATATCACATTGCATTGTGTCATCGCATCGTACCTTATTGCCCTGAATCTTATCACACCTTATTGTATTGCACTGTATAGTATCACACAAAAAAGTGTTTTAATTATATTAAAAAAACATAATTTACAATATCGCATCGTATTGTGTCACCATTTCATATCACACCATGATGTATTGCACCACATGGAACCGCACAATAATGTATTACACCCTATTGTATTGTGACGTATTGCTCCATATTGTATCGCACCATATTGAAATCGAATGAACCATATCGCACTGTATGATATTGCACCGCATTGTATCAAACTTATGATATTGCACCGTATGCTATCGCAGGGTATTGTGTCAAACTGTATCGCGTATCTCGTTATCGTGTCAGTATATCGTAATGCACCATATTGTGTTGTATCACACCATTTCATATCACACGATGATGTATTGCACCAGATAGCATCGCACCATATGGTATCACACCCTACCCTATTGCATGGTATCGCACTGTATAGTATTGCACCATATGGTATTACTCCTATGGTATAGCACCATTATATATCGCACTTTATGATATTGAATTGTATGGTATAGCACCGTTAAGTATCGCACCATATGGTATAGCACCGTATGGTATAGCACCGTTAAGTATCGCACCATATGGTATAGCACCGTATGGTATAGCACCGTTATATATCGCACTTCATGATATTGAATTGTATGGTATAGCAACGTTAAGTATCGCACCATTTGGTATCGCACCATATGGTATAGCACCGTTAAGTATCGCACCATTTGGCATAGCATCGTATGGTGTCGCACCATATGGTATCGCACCGTCTGGTATCCCACCGCATTGTATCGTGTCATATCACACCATATTTTATCAAACCATATCGTATTGCACCATATTGTACGACACCCTACCTTATTGTATGGTATTGCACCGTATCATATCACATCGTACATTATTCCTCATTATCGTGTCAATATAGCGTATTGCACTGTATGGTATTGTATTGTATTGTATTGTATCACACCATTTCATATCACACAATGATGTATTGCACCAGATAGCATCGCACCATATGGTATCACACCCTACCCTATTGCATGGTATCGCACTGTATAGTATTGCACCATATGGTATTACTCCTATGGTATAGCACCATTATATATCGCACTTTATGATATTGAATTGTATGGTATAGCACCGTTAAGTATCGCACCATATGGTATAGCACCGTATGGTATAGCACCGTATGGTATAGCACCGTTAAGTATCGCACCATATGGTATAGCACCGTATGGTATAGCACCATTATATATCGCACTTTATGATATTGAATTGTATGGTATAGCACCGTTAAGTATCGCACCATATGGTATAGCACCGTATGGTATAGCACCGTTAAGTATCGCACCATATGGTATAGCACCGTATGGTATAGCACCGTTAAGTATCGCACCATATGGTATAGCACCGTATGGTGTCGCACCATATGGTATCGCACCGTTTGGTATCCCACCGCATTGTATCGTGTCATATCGCAACATATGGTATTACTCCTATGGTATAGCACCATTATATATCGCACTTTATGATATTGAATTGTATGGTATAGCAACGTTAAGTATCGCACCATTTGGTATCGCACCATATGGTATAGCACCGTTAAGTATCGCACCATTTGGCATAGCATCGTATGGTGTCGCACCATATGGTATCGCACCGTCTGGTATCCCACCACATTGTATCGTGTCATATCACACCATATCTTATCAAACCATATCGTATTGCACCATATTGTATCACACCCTACCTTATTGTATGGTATTGCACCGTATCATATCACACCGTACAGTATTCCTCATTATCGTGTCAATATAGCGTATTGCACTGTATGGTATTGTATTGTATCATACCATTTGATATCAAACAATGATGTATTGCACCAGATAACACTGCACCATGTGGTGTCACACCCTACCTTATTGTATGGTATTGCACTGTATAGCATCGCACCATATTGTATCACACCCTAGCTTACTGTATGGTATTGCACCGTATCATATCGCACCGTATAGTATTCCTCATTATCGTGTCAATATATCGTATTGCACTGTATGGTATTGCGTCGTATCACACCATTTCTTATCACATCATGCCATATTGCACCAGATGGCATCGCACCATATTGTATCACACCCTACCGTATTGTATGGTATCGCACCGTATGGTATATCACTATATGGTTAACGTATGAGGAAAAATATTTAATGTTTTGGTTGACTTCTAAATGATGGTGTCTTGTAAGCCTTTATTTGGCTGGACATACATGACACATTAGTTTTGTCCGCCATGTTTTTAAAGTGTTGACTGTGATTCTGTTTTTGTTAAGGACACACTGGTGAGTGACGCTGTGCCCATCCTGCCCGTAGAGGAACATCAGAAGAAAGACATCCCTCAGGCTCTGTCCCCCTCACCCACTCAGCTCCAAGGAGGACAACAACTTCTGACTCCAACGACAGGTGAGCTGCCGACACCCCTCACAACCTGCTCCTCTTATTTTTATAGAAGCTCACTGACTGTTTCTGTTGAAGCCTAAATACAGATACTGTCTTTAATTCTGCAGACGACCCTCCTGCAGTGGGGGATTGTAATTTGTGCGGTGGACCTTCATCTCTAGTTTGCCCGTCTTGTGAGAAAAAGCCTTTCTGTGATGCATGCGATGACTTTTTTCACCGCCACCCTGCGAGAGCCAATCACAAGAGGGACAAAATACAGAACACGAAACAAGGTATGACACATTACAAGACTTAAAGAGTTTCCTTTTCTCTTTTAAACGTCAAAATATGTAAAAAGTCCGACCCAGGGTTCACAAAATATAAAAATCAGGATTGTTTTGGAACAACAGCAAAGCTAGGAGGTTGTTTCCGTTAGCTTGTTTTGTGTTTGTTTGTCTGTAGAGACCTGCAGCATCTGTGGGATTTCTCCTGTTCACGCTCAGTGCTTCACCTGTGCTCAGAGCTTGTGTCTGAACTGTGACAAGCTTTTCCACTCTCACCCCGACCGCAAAGGGCACAGCAGGAACGTCATCACGCCGGCCAAAACATCCAGGTGAGGGGACACAGGAACCAAGACACAATCCGCTGTTAGACTCACTCCATCATGCAGCAGGGGTCACAGGGTTCACCCGCTCACTTTTCATCCTCTATGTTCTATTATTAACAAAGACCCAACATCTAGACCGGATCAGATCAAGTCCCATCTTCCAGACAGGACTCAGTCTGATCTCATCTTAATCCACCATGAGCAGAGCACTTTGCAGCATTTAGCAAGTTACAGTGGCAAGGACAAACTTCCTTTAACAGGCAGAAACCTCCAGCAGGACCAGACTCATGTTAGACACACATCTGCTGAGACCGTGTTGGAGAGAGGGATAGAGGGAGGTGAAGAGAGAGAGAGATGATAGTGGGGAGACGGATAGTAGTAGTTGTAGCAGCTGGAGTCTGGCACGTCCACAGCAGCAGAGATCCAGAGGAACCTACGAGACAAGGGAGCTCAGGGACTCCAGAAAGGTCTAAGAAAAGAGAGAAGAGAGGGAGACCAGAAGAAAGAAAAAGAGGAGAATAAATGGTGAAGGAATGACAGAAGGAAAGAACGGGATAAGAAAAGGAGACATAAAGAAACATGGAAAGAAAAAAGAGGGAAAGAAAGAAAGGAATGAAAGGAAAAATTAATAAAAGAAAGAAAGGAATGAAGAAAGAAAGAAAGAAAGAAAGAAAGAAAGAAAGAAAGAAAGAAAGAAAGAAAGAAAGAAAGAAAGAAAGAAAGAAAGAAGGAAGGAAGGAAGGAAGGAAGGAAGGAAGGAAGGAAGGAAAGAAAGAAAGAAGAAGGAAAGAAAGAAGGAAGGAGAGAGAGGGAATGAAATAAATGAGGGAAAGAAAGAAGGAGGGAGGGAGGTATGAATGAAGGAAGGAAGGAAGGAAATAGAAGGAATGAAAGAAAGAAAGAAAGAAAGAAAGAAGGAAAAAGAGAAAGAAAGAAGAAGGGAGGGGGATATGAATGAAGGAAGGAAGGAAAGGAAGAAGGAAAGAAAGAAAGAAGGAAGGAAGGAAAGAAAGAAAGAAAGAAAGAAAGAAAGAAAGAAAGAAAGAAAGAAGGAGAGAGAGGGAATGAAATAAATGAGGGAAAGAAAGAAGGAGGGAGGGAGGTATGAATGAAGGAAGGAAGGAAGGAAATAGAAGGAATGAAAGAAAGAAAGAAAGAAAGAAAGAAGGAAAAAGAGAAGAAAGAAGGAGGGAGGTAGGAAGGAAGGAAGGAAGGAAGGAAGGAAGGAAGGAAGGAAGGAAGGAAGGAAGGAAGGAAGGAAGGAAAGAGAAGGAGAGAAGGAAAAAGAGAAAGAAAGAAAGAAAGAAAGAAAGACAGACCCAAAAAAGGAATCTACAGCAGAGATCCAGAGGAACCTACGAGACAAGGGAGCTCAGGGACTCCAGAAAGGTCTATGGTTAGTAACTTTAATGGGACAGGAAGAGTTAAAGTGAGAGACAGGCAGAGAGAGGAGAGAGAGGGAAAGACAGGATCCCAGTGTGTCAGTCTAAGCCTATAGCAGCAGAACTAAGAGCTGGTCCAAGCCTGATCCAGCAGTTAACCGGACTTTAGTGTTTAATAACAACAGGTTAAACTGATGAAGTCTCTAAACTTTCCTTTAACGTATTTTTTCTGCTCCTCCGTCTCTCTCAGTCCGTCTCTGTCCCCGTGGGAGTGCGCTCACTGCACCACGGTTAACGAGATGCGAGCCGTCCTCTGCACGACCTGCGAACGGCCTCGACTCGCCACGGCCGCCTCCAACGTTCAGGAGAGCCTCGTGTCAGTTTCTCCCAACACAGGTGAGACTCTGGAGATAAACTTTCATCATGCAAAAAAAACCACAAAGATATAAAATACTTCAGATATTTTATTGCAGCACATTTCAACAAAGTTTACATGCACCCCTGCAAAATAAAGATATCATGAGAAATGTGTGTTTGTGTCCACAGAGTGGCAGTGTAAGAGCTGCACAGTCATGAATCAAGGCAGCAGCATCCTCTGTGAGGTGTGTGAGCGCCCTCGTCTGGCCACCCGCCCACCTGCACCATCGATGCTGTCCAGTCCAGGGTCTCTGTCTGAGTCTGGAACAAAGGTCTGTGTCACCGCTGATGATAAATCTTGTGATAAACATTGTCCAGCAGCGACTTGATCTTTCATGGATTCATTATCAGTAGGAAAGCTTAAATATGGAGCAGCAAACAGCAGACAGACAGTTGCAGAGTAGCCAAAGATTTCCCTCAGGAGCTGGTGGAGACCTAAAACAGAGCGAGAAGTCCTAAGAGTCTTTGCAGGATGCTCCTCTTAAAATCATATCTTGTTTTAGGTCTTCTCTTACTTGTATATTTCTTTCTCCCAGCAGTGGATGTGTCAGTTCTGCACCTTTGAGAACACAAAGCCCGCTCTGGTGTGTGTGATGTGTAACCAGCCGTGTAAAGACCCCGCTGGAGTGTCTCTGCCTCAGTCCCTGCAGCAGACTCCGACGTCCGCCGCCAAAGATCAACCCCAGCCGGGGGTCAAACCCAAACCAAAGCCCAGAGTCGGCATGGAGATGAAGAGACAGATGATGATGAGAGACGACGGCCTGAGTCTCATCAACCAGATCAGAGTAGGTCTTAGTAAATATTCTAATTTCTGCACACTGTACCTTTAAAAATGTCTCTGAAAAGTTGCAGGTAAGGCGCCGGAGAACTGGTTCTTGTTTCAGGTCAACAATATCAGAATTTAAAATGTTGTTATTGAGTCAGAATATGAAAAATGGAACCCTGTTTCTTCTCACAGGAAGCAGAAAAACGCGGCGTCAGTCCCGAGGAGGTGTACGCCGCCATCTGCATGTCCGGCGGCAGCAACCCCTGTGATTGGCTGACTTCAGAGCTGCCTCACCTGCTGGATGAAATCTGCGCCATGGCGGCCTCCGTCCAGCTAAACTACAAAGCAGGGGATTCTGGGACACAACTTGAGGTGGTGAGAGACGGACAGGAGGCCGAGCGGAGCGGTCCGAACGACACAGGCGGAGGCGTGAAGCTGTCTCGAGCAGAGGCCAAGCTGGCGTGGTTAGCCGCGGGAGGAGACACGCAGAGAGCCGTGAGACAGCTGCTCAGAGACAGACAGTTCAAGGTAGGAACGTTAGGAAGATGAACAAACATCAATCTGAAAGGGAGAGAGAGTTTTAGACGTAGTTTCTTCTTTTTGCATCAACATCCGACATAATGGTTCCCCATACGCCGATCAAAGACAGACACACTTTGTGCTCCTTAAACAAAAAACATCAACACATAAGCTTTGATTTAAAAAGCTCAAAATTACAAGAAAGGGGCACCATTGACCTAGCGGTTTAAGCACGCCCCATGTACGGAGGCTGTGGTCCTCATCGCAGCAGTCAAACGAGATGCATTGCCTCAGTTTCACTTCATGCATCATCTTAGCCTCTCATCCATGAAGCTGCAGAATCAGCTCAACTGATCCTGGAGAAACTCAGCACCGTGCAGCAGATCTGACTGAGCTTGAAAACCTGTCCCTGCACAAATCAGCAAACAAACAACAGCCCCATCTTTATTATACTAAAAGAAATTAGCATCTCATGTTCATATTTTTTCCTCAATAAGCTTCTGGTCGCCGAAGAGAGAAGCTAAGCTGTCGGGGAGTCGGTCTTGTGACTCCTGTTTCTCTGACTCTGAGTGATAACACAGAACAAAGAGGGTCTGTGGTGGGCCGGGAGGGACACGTAGGAGTGCTGTTTGACTATCCGGTTTATGAGTTTGAACTGTGGGTGTAAGATGCATGCCTCCAATGTCTGCACTGTGATATACACACACTGAGGTTTATAGAGATTTAAAAGTTGCATAAAGATGTTCTGAATGTAACATGAACACTAAATTAACAGGTTTAAGCTTTAGTGATAAAAAAGTTACTCTTGGAAGTCTGCCTTGAAAAAACTGCCTCAAAATGATCATAAAATCGTCTTATTTTCAACTTTTTGAATCAAGTCTTGTCACCAGCTTCAGTCTTGATCATGACAGAGAAAAACAATCAGGTGTGACTTTATTTTAAATATGTTAAATGACAACAAAAGCAGCAGAAAACAAAGACACATTCCATCTGCAAACATACAAACGCATCTTAATTTGACCCTCAACCTTTCTGCTCATACGTAACGAGACTACAGAGCTGCAGCAGGTCCAGCAGAGCACGGGGAAGTTTCATTCTGCAGAACATCTTTTGCACAGATAGATTAAAATCCTGGAGCCAACAAACCTGAGCAACAAACCTGCACTCATGTCTGATTCTCTGTGATTGTTGTCACTGTCAAATGTGCGTTTTATTGTAGCCTTTTAAGGGACAGGTATCAAACCCTATGATACGTGCACTGGATGGCTGTTTTCAGTTTGTCTATGTAGCCTGTATCTGTCCCTCATAAATAAACCATAAATAGTATTAATACCGAAATATCACTCTCAAAGCATGTCTCTAAAAAGCTTCCATAACACTGTTGTTTCCCTCCCTGCTGTGTGTACCTGTGTGTGTGTGTGTGTGTGTGCACAGATGAGGGAGCTGCACTCTCTGGGCTTCAGAGATGTGTTGCGCTGCGAGGAGGCCCTGCGTCAGAGCGGCGGAGAGATGAGAGGGGCCCTGTCTCTGTTGCAGCGCCCCCTCCTGGAGCAGTTCCACCAGCGTATCTGGGGGGAACAGCCCGAGCCGCCGATTGATCCCAAACACCCGGACAAACAGGTTAGACCGCACCTGCTGGAGACACCTGAGGGCATGGGTGGTGGTATGTGTGTTTGTGTGTTTCTCCAGGCGTGGTGTTTTGATATCACGTTAACTCTTTGCGTGCTGTTCCACAGAGGATGTGCAGACGTCTGCTGGCGTTATACGAGCTGCCCAGCTGGGGGCGCTGTGAGCTCGTCCTCTCGCTGCTTCAGGAGCCAGACGTCACGTACTCTCTGGAGGACGTGGTGCACGCTGTGAAAGAGTCCCCGGACAAAGATTTCATCCGGCGTCTCCTCAACAACGAGTGTCCCTGCTGTCTGTGCATCTTCCCCCGCAGCAAGGTGGGTCAGAGACGAGGGCGGGGTGGGTCAGACTTTAAACCAATAGTGTGAACAGAAGAAGGAAGAAAATGTATTTAGTCTTAAGAAGATGTGGATAATTGTGTGATATGACTTCAATTTATTACAAACCTGTGAAACATTGTGTATGAAAAGCTTCCTAAAAGAGGCCTTAATAGTACAAAGGAAGGAAAGAGGAGCTATGGGATGCTGTCAGATATATTGCAGTTTCATTATATTCAAAATATTTTCAAGGACTGACAAAAAGCAGGCGACCAAATATTCTCCAGAAAACCTTATTCCAGTGAGCAGTTATTGTTAAAACTTAAAGGTCTGATGATATGAGGATTTATTTGAACCTTCAGGCAGGAGGGCGTCTCAGGACATTAAAACACAAACAAGCAGACTTAAATGTTTGTACTCCAAAAGCCGTAACCGCATTTAACTCTGTCAAAACTTAAACACGCAATATCAAAGGACATGAACCGTGACGACCATACAGAGTAAATGTCTTGTATGCGTGGTATGATGTGTTCACTGTCTTATCCTTCCATTCTGTACTATTCCATTCCATTCCATTTATTCTATTCCATTAAATCCCATTCCATTCAATTTATTCCATTAAATCCCATTCCATTCAATTTATTCTATTTCATTCCATTTATTCCATTCCATTCAATTTATTCTATTCCATTCCATTCTATTCCATTCATCTAATTCCATTCCATTTATTCTATTCCATTCAGAAAGGTACTTTATTAATCAATCAATAATTAATTCAATTTTTTCACTCATGCTATTTTTGGACATGCTACACATACAGTTTTTTGGTATATACATACAAATGCACACACATGCAGTGAGCATGCTTAGGGAGAGATGTCAGAGTGAGGATACTGCCGTCAACCAGCGCACCCTGAGCAGTTGGGGGTTCGGTGCCTTGCTCAAGGGCACCTCGGCAGTGCCCAGGCAGGTGAACACGCACCTCTCCAGCCACCAGTCCACTTGCCAAACTTCGTCCATGTTGGGACTCGAACCGGCGACCCTTCGGTTCCCAAGCCAAGTCCCTATGGACTGAGCTACTGCCCCCCAATTCATTCCATTCTATTCCATTCCGTCCCATCCCATTCCATTTATTCTATTCCAATCCATTCAATTTATTCCATTTAATCCCATTCCATTCATCCCAATCCATGTAATCTTTTCCATTTATTCTGTCCCATTCCATTTATCCCATTCCATTTATCCCATTCCATTCCATTCATCCCATTCCATGTATTCTTTTCCATTCATTCTATCCCATTCCATATGTTTGAATTTAAAATAAACAAAAGGAACTAGTGCTCTAATGAAAACTGCTCACTGTAGACACCGTCACACCCTGACACCCGTCACATACCAGCTTTCTCTACTTATAAGTCACGTAGTCTACCACATGGCTCCTTCTGTCCCCCACAACCCAGACCTGAAGATAGAGGGGGACATGATGGCCACAGTAAGATCTACCTCTGCCTGAATGAAGAATGATGGCCTGTCTCTTTTCTCTTTTATATACAACACAGAACAGATAAACAACCCCTCCCTTCCTCTCCTGTTTAAAGAGCAGCTTCAGAGTTCAGCTTCACCTTTCACACACCTGTTAATGTCTCCCTCTCCTCCTCTGTGTTTCCAGATGCAGTCTCTGACCTCCTGTCAGTGCTCCGTGTGTCACGAGTGCTTCAGGCAGCACTTCACCATCGCTGTGAGAGACAAACACATCAGAGACATGGTGTGTCCCGTCTGCAGCGGGCCGGACATCAACGACCCCGAGCTGATGGACAGCTACTTCTCCACGCTGGACATACAGGTACACACACAGACAGAGCCTGAGGTTTGATTTGTACTCTTTCAAAAGGTTTTATTTAATAAAGAAGAATCAAAACAAACAGATCAAATGAAATGGAGCAGGTTAAGAGATGAATTAATTCAAATAAATCCTCTCCTTTGTCTGCCTTTGTACATTGTGTTTGTGCAGCTGCGGGTGTGCTTGGAGTCTGACGTGTACGACCTGTTTCATAAAAAGCTGACGGAGCAGGCTCTGATGAAAGACCCAAAGTTCCTGTGGTGTTATCACGTACGTCTTTTTTTCCATCGTCATAAAACCATCCACCAGTTCCTACCCCGTCACTTTTATCAGCTCTCATAAATCTGATTTCCTGTAGTGAGTGTAGCTCACTTCTTAGAACCATGAGATGCCTTAAAACTAAAACACGCAACATTTGGAAGAAGAAGAAAAGAAAAGGAGGAGGATTTAAATACTGATTTTTGCAGCATTTTTTAATTAGAGTCACTTTAATAATATTACATGTGGACTTATTTTGTTACATTGGTTAATACCCATTTATATAATCAGTGCTTTGTTGATTTGCCTCCCTCTGCATTACTCTCTTCTAAACACTGGGGATGATCGTGATGATGAGAGTAGGCAAGGCAGCTTTATTTGTAGAGCACATTTCACACACTGAGGTAATTAAGAGTGCTTCAGAGAGCAGAAAATAAAATAAAAAGCATAGAAGTACATTTTTAAAAGCAGGAGAGAAATATTTAAACTTAATAATTAATTTAGGAATGTAAATACATTTCTTGTTATATTGAACTTCTCTTGAATAAGCTACAAGGTGCTTTTTAGTCAAAAAAAAAAAAAAAAAAAGGGATATATAAATTAAAAAAGGCAAATAATAAAACAAATAAATGGTGATAAAAGTTATTTTAGTAAAAAATATTAAGAATTATTATTATTATCATCATTATTATTATTATTATAGTTGTTTTTATCATTATTATTATTATTTTTAATATTATTATTATTATTATTGTTGTTGTTATTGTTATTATTGTTGTTATTATTATCAGTAATATTATTATTATAATTAAATCATTATTTTTATTATTATTATCACCATCTATATTATTATTATTATTTGTATTAATATTATTATCAATATTATTAGTATTATTATCATCATTATTATTAAAACTATTATTATTATTATCATTAGTATTATTTTTAGCACTATCATTATTTTATTATTTTTATCATAAGTATTATTATTATTTGTATTATTATCATCTTCAATATCTCTATTATTATTAATATGATAACCATTATTATTATTATTATTATTATTATTATTTGTATTATTTGTATTATTATTATTATTATTATTATTTAGTAAGTATTTAATTTATTTGTGTCTAGGAAGAAGAGCTTCAGCTTACCTTCATTTTGCCGCCCTGTGCTGTTTAGTGTTGAATAAATCACCATAAGTCCTTTATTAAAATCATCACTCTGCACATTAAAGTTTCTAAATATATACCCAAACAGTAAGAGACAAAAAAGAGGCAGAAACAATGTTTAAAAGTCTGATTTAAAATCTAAATAATGGTCTTTTCTTCCTCAGTGCACCTATGGTTTCATCAATGAAGGAGACCAGCTGAAGGTCACCTGTCTGTCCTGCCAGAAGAGTTTCTGCGCTCAGTGTAAGAAACCTGTGAGTATAAACACTGTTTTATCTTTTCATCAGGCTCCGTGTGATTTATCTAATCTCAGGTATTCAGCCTTGGAGCTTCATCTCCTCTCCGAGTGGGAGTGTGTGTCTTTTTTTAATTCCTCCTCTCCTCTGCGGGGTCAGTGGGAGCCTCAGCACCAGGATCTGTCCTGTGAGCAGTTCCAGCAGTGGAAGAGGGAGAACGACCCCGAGTATCAGAGGCAGGGCCTGGCCGGATACCTCCGAGACAACGGCATCAGTGAGGACACAAACACTTCGTTTCAGTCTCTTATTTAGAAACCTCTTTTTGTTAACCAGCTGATTCAACAGGTCTCCAAAACATTACAGCATCCTTTTTACTCATATTTTCCAGAACACCTCTCTTTGTATCGTGTTCTGTGCAAAGAAATCATAAATAGAAGACTTGTGTATCTGATCCGGAGGGCTTCGACCTGCCGGATCAGAGACGCAGCTGGAACGCAACGGAGTGGATCCAGTGGAAGTTAACACATTGACTAGAATAGAAACATATCAGATCTGGTGCTGTGAAGGATCGAACGCATACTTTAGACGTGTTATTTATTTTCATAGAAATAAATCATCAATACAGAGACATAGAGCAGCAGACCACTAGCTCAGACCACTAGCTCAGACCACTAGCTCATACCACTAGCTCAGACCACTAGCTCAGACCACTAGCTTAGACTACTAGCTCAGACCACTAGCTACAGACCACTAGCTCAGACCACTAGCTCATACCACTAGCTCAGACCACTAGCTCATACCACTAGCTTAGACTACTAGCTCAGACCACTAGCTCAGACCACTAGCTCAGACCACTAGCTCATACCACTAGCTCAGACCACTAGCTCATACCACTAGCTCAGACCACTAGCTCAGACCACTAGCTCATACCACTAGCTTAGACTACTAGCTCAGACCACTAGCTACAGACCACTAGCTCAGACCACTAGCTCAGACCACTAGCTCAGACCACTAGCTCATACCACTAGCTTAGACTACTAGCTCATACCACTAGCTCAGACCACTAGCTCAGACCACTAGCTTAGACTACTAGCTCAGACCACTAGCTTAGACTACTAGCTCAGACCACTAGCTCAGACCACTAGCTCATACCACTAGCTCAGACCACTAGCTCAGACCACTAGCTCATACCACTAGCTCAGACCACTAGCTCATACCACTAGCTCATACCACTAGCTCAGACCACTAGCTCAGACCACTAGCTCATACCACTAGCTCAGACCACTAGCTCATACCACTAGCTTAGACTACTAGCTCAGACCACTAGCTACAGACCACTAGCTCAGACCACTAGCTCAGACCACTAGCTCAGACCACTAGCTACAGACCACTAGCTCAGACCACTAGCTCATACCACTAGCTCAGACCACTAGCTCATACCACTAGCTTAGACTACTAGCTCAGACCACTAGCTCATACCACTAGCTTAGACTACTAGCTCAGACCACTAGCTCAGACCACTAGCTCAGACCACTAGCTCAGACCACTAGCTACATACCCCTAGCTACATACCCCTAGCTACATACCCCTAGCTACAGACTGGCACTGCATAGTCCACTTTTTGATCTCAGTGCTGCTGCTTTGATTCACATCTTCAATCCCTCACCTTCTCTTGCAGCCTGTCCTTCCTGCAGGTTCGTGTACGCTCTAACTAAAGGCGGCTGCATGCACTTCAGCTGCTCCCAGTGCAGGTACCAGTTCTGCAGCGGCTGCAACAACCCCTACCACAAGGTGAGACACCTCACACTCATCACATGTTTAAAAGCACAGTGCATTTCCCCTCATTTACCCCCCTGCTTGTTTTTGTTTTGTTCCCTCTTCACAGACTGTGTGTAAGACGCCTCAGTGTAACTTCCCCGGGCTTCACGCTCATCACCCCAGAGACTGTCTCTTCTACCTCAGAGACTGGGAGCCGCCCAGACTGCAGCACCTGCTGCAGGTAAACACACTCTGTGATTGTTATCGCTGTAGACTATCATGTAGGCTTTTATAGTGTCATGCATCACAGGAGCTTCTTGTCCTTGAATGCCACCATCACTTCACTGATAAGGGGGTGAGCAAGGGAGCGGTTCAGTCTGGAGTCTGAATCCTTTCTGCACACTGTACCTTTAATATGTAAATTAACCTACATGTAGGAAGGATGTCCTGAACTTTCACATCCTTTAGGCTAACAAATAAAGACACAAGTTTCAATCAATCAGCACTTTTAACACTCAAACCTTCTCAAGCTGACATTTCTAATCCGAGGCATGAACAACCTTCTTCTCTCTGCAGAAGTGCGGCGTGGAGTTCAACACGGATCCATCTGACGGAGCTCAAACTGGTAAAACAGCCTCTTTATTATCATCTACAATCATCAAATGCTTCTTGTATGTAACAGTCAGGAAGCAAGGACCAAAAACACGACGAGTATTTTGTTGTCTCTGAGCTCAAACATGTCCTGGAACTCCTTGAAAACCTTGAATCCAAACATGAATTAGATTTGATTTGTTAAACTTCATTTATAAAGTTTGAATTTGAATCATTCTGAGACACTTTTCACCGTCTGTTCCTGATTAATGTGACGACGCAGCAGACGATGAAATCACCGGATGAATCACTGACTGTGTTCCCTCCTCTGTGACTCAGACGCCTGCTGTGTGATGGAGCAGAAGGATGAAGCGGGTCAGCAGATCGATTCACCCTGTGGGGCCCAGACTCAGCCGGGACAAGCCGGACTCTGCGAGTGAGTTTGTCTTTGTGTGTTTAGCTCAAGTAGGACAGGAAGTCAGACACCAAAACAAAATGAAAACATACGGTTCATTTTCAGAATAAAACACTCTGCTGGAAGTCCCATACTCTGCTCTTCCTCCCTGAGATTATTCTTCAAACGTCAATGTTTATCAGGGTAGCACTTCCTGTTTGATCAGGTTGTCCCTGTGTTACACAAAGAAGAGTATCTCAAAACTTCTTTACATAACTGAGCTGTATTCACCTGGGAGTGTCCTCAAACGACTCACGCTTCAGACTTTTTTACAGCCAGATATCGTCTCTGTGCTGAGTGACCTTAAACACCACACAGAGAAATGAAAACCCTCCGCTTTGATTATTTTTAAGCAGAAAAGGAAGAACAACCCTCTCTCCAGGGGGTCCTAAACCAGTCCTTTCTGCCCACAGAGTCGTTTCTCTTAGAGGGAGATCAGCTGTTGGACTCGTCTCTGGGAAAGAAACTCACATATTTTCTTCGTTAGGTCATCAAACTGAAGACAGGGGAGGACGGGATTTGGGTCACAGTCTTTTCTGCCGGCTGTTTGTGAGACTGACTGAGAAACCTGTTTCGATTTAACTTCTTCAAAGTGAACATGTTGCATTTCAGATACACAGTTTATTAACATCTCTTGCTTCCCTAAAACAAATACAGTCAAAGAAACGTCTTCAAATCAACAAATCATGCAACGTTTACATAAACTAACCACCGTGCACCAAGCTGTGAACACGTGCTCTGAAGAAGAGACCTCTAAAGGAGGTTTTCAACCGGAGGAACTTTACCCCGGAACTATGTGCGTTTCGACTGGTGGAACCAGGGTCTAAATTTAGTTCAGGGGTAGATAATCTCCCCCCTTAAAAGACCCTGCTAGGGGGGGTAGTACTTTTCAAAGGTCCCGGGACTTTCGAGGGGCGGGGCCTGCAATGCTGAACGTGTTTGATTGGTAGATTAACCGCAGTGTTTTTATTCCGCCCTCCGTCCACAATAACATCACACACATCTGTGATTCTCTTGATTTCTCTTTGTTTCATTAGTTTTTATTTGTTCTATCTTTTTTGTATGTGTGTGTACTTTTCAAAAGAAGAAGCTGTGATTCTCTTGATTTAGCAGCTTGTAACAGTAGTCTTCTTTCAGCCCACCGTGAATGCGTCTCTCCTCCCGGTGTTCCGGTTTTAAAAGTGACCCTGTAAACTGGAGACCTTCAGCTGAACGTGTCAGTGTTTGTGGAGTTTACACAGCTGTTGAAACACAGAGGGAGTTCCTGGGAATGCAAACTAGTTTAGTTTTTATTAAGATTTCTGAATATCCTCATCAGATATTTAATGATGGTCTAAAGACGTTTATGAGGGATGCATCCGGCTGAGAGTCTCCAGTTAACAGGGTCGCTGTTTAAACCAAAACACCGGCCGATCTCTGCCACACACCGCACGATCTCTGCAAAAAAAAAATAATCCAAATTTTCCCCAAAAAATTGTATCCCAAAATTTTTTTTTTCAAATTTTCCAAATTTTCCAAAAAATTTTTATCCCCAAATTTTTTTTTTTCAAAATTGTTTTTTCAAAATATTGTTTTTTCAAAAAAGAATTCAAAATTGTTTTCTTTCCAAAAATTTTTTTTTTCAAAACATTTTTTTTTTTTTTCAATTTTCTTTGTCACCTTTTTATTTCATTTTTTTTCAATTTTTTTTTGTCAAATTTTCTTTTTTCACTATTTTGTCATTTTTTTTTCAACTTTTTTTGTCAAATTTTATCCGTCAATTTTTTTTTTGTCAATCTTTTGAGTCTCCAGTTAACAGGGTCGCTGTTTAAACCAAAACACCGGCTGATCTCTGCCACGGCTTTTTGAGTTTCAAAAGGATTTTGAAGCCGTGTTGAAACGTCTTTGCTACTCGCTCTTATCTCCTCTCACGTGTTGATTCAGTGAATCCATCTGTGATGAAATATAGCACCATCTAAAACAGCACCAGCTGAGTCTCTTCACTCTTTAAAATGCCCCGCTTGTTCCCGCAGGAAGCACTACAGGGAGTACCTGGTGAGTCTGATCAACGCTCACTCTCTGGACCCGGCTCTGCTCTACGACCTCCAGGAGCTGACCCGGGCGTGTGACCGACACCAGGTGGACAAGCAGAAAGGAGAAGCCGAGGATGACAACGCCTACCACGCTAGACTGCTCAAGGTGAGAAATGTACCGTACTCAATGTTCTATTATTAACAAAGACCCAACATCAAGATGATAGTGGGGAGACGGATAGTAGTAGTTGTAGCAGCTGGAGTCTGGCACGTCCACAGCAGCAGAGATCCAGAGGAACCTACGAGACAAGGGAGCTCAGGGACTCCAGAAAGGTCTAAGAACAGAGAGAAGAGAGGGAGACCAGAAGAAAGAAAAAGAGGAAAATAATTGGTGAAGGAAAGGACAGGATAAGAAAATGAGACATAAAGGAGGAAGAAACATGGAAAGAAAAAGAGAGAAGAAAGAAAGGAATGAAAGGAAAAATGAATAAAAGGAAGGAAGAAGGAAAGAAAGAAAGAAAGAAGGGATGAAATAAAGAAAGGAGGGAGGAATGAAGGAAAGAAAGAAAGAAGAAAAAGGAAGGAAGGAAAGGAAAAAAGAAAGGAAGAAATAAGGAAAGATGAGAAAGGAAGGAAGGAAGGAAGGAGAAGGAATGAAGGAAATGAAGGAAAGAAAGAAAGGAAGGAAGGAAAGGAAGAAAGAAAGGAAGAAATAAGGAAAGACGAGAAAGGAAGGAAGGAAGGAAGGAAGGAGAAGGGATGAAGGAAATGAAGGAAGGAAAGAAAGAAAGAAGGAAAGAAATGAAGGAAGGAAAGAAAGAAGGAAAGAAAGAAAGAAGTAAAGAAGGAATGAAGGAAAGAAAGAAAGAAGGAAAGAAGGAATGAAAGAAATGAAGGAAGGAAAGAAAGAAGGAAAGAAGGAATGAAGGAAAGAAGGAAAGAAGGAATGAAGGAAAGAAAGAAAGAAGGAAAGAAGGAATGAAGGAAAGAAAGAAAGAAGGAAAGAAGGAAGAAAAGAAATGAAGGAAGGAAAGAAAGAAGGAAAGAAGGAATGAAGGAAAGAAAGAAAGAAGGAAAGAAGGAATGAAGGAAAGAATGAAAGAAGGAAAGAAGGAATGAAAGAAATGAAGGAAGGAAAGAAAGAAGGAAAGAAGGAATGAAGGAAAGAAAGAAAGAAGGAAAGAAGGAATGAAGGAAAGAAAGAAAGAAGGAAAGAAGGAAGAAAAGAAATGAAGGAAAGAAAGAAAGATAAAAGACAGACCCAAAAAAGGAATCTACAGCAGAGATCCAGAGGAACCTACGAGACAAGGGAGCTCAGGGACTCCAGAAAGGTCTATGGTTAGTAACTTTAATGGGACAGGAAGAGTTAAAGTGAGAGACAGGAGAGGAGAGAGAGGGAAAGACAGGATCCCAGTGTGTCAGTCTAAGCCTATAGCAGCATAACTAAGACCTGGTCCAAGCCTGATATTACATTTGTCATGTTCATCAAAGTCATCAAAGTAATCTCACGTGTTGAAATGATCTCTCTCTCACAGAAAGTGATGGAGGTCCCTCTCGGTGAAAAAGTTCCTCGGAACAAATGAAGGAGCCTTCAGAAGTCCGGCTCAGATGTAATGAATGTTTGAAGGATGAAGTCCTGTCTCTGCTCGCTGTGTGACGAAAACAAACCAAGAGTTTGACTTTCATCTCATTTTAACTAAAGGAACTTATATTTCTCTACGAAGACCGTGTACACAAATATATCAAATATTTTTTTGCACTTGAAAGCAGAAATGTAAATCAGAAGAATCTTTAAGTAGCTTTAATAGAGGGGAATATAAATATGATTACATATTAATCAGGTTTGTTTATTGGGGTTAAAGTGCTCTCTCAGATTGTACGGCTCAGCTGACGTCTGGACTTAATGTATGAATCAATCTCAATAAAAACTCTGATTCATTGGAATGTTGTTTGTTCATTTACGTGAAAAAGAGAAGCACTTTGAAGTCTTTTTGCAGCATTTTACTTCTTCATTTTTTTAATGAGCATGTAAAATATTTGCTGTTAAATTACATGTTATCCTACACTGAACTCTTAATTTGTTGGTACTTTAAAATGATTTGATCTTCTACTATTTAGAGTGAAATGGACTCTGCTTCCTCACGTCTGCATGACAGCCGCTGTTTGCTTTGCAGAGTGGACGTTAACACGGTTGCAACATTGTTTAAATAAGCTCCACCTTATTTTATGAAACCCTCCAGCTTCCAGTAATAAATTCCTGAGGAAACTTTGAAACAGCAAGATCAACAGGAGGTTACATCAGCTGTTCTACTGACGGAGGATATAGTTTTGTGAAAGGCAATAATCTAAAGGACAAAAGCAGCTCAGAAATATCAAAGAAACAACACCAAATAAATCACTGGATTTGAATTTAATGACATTTTTTCCATATTAATGACACTAACATACATTTTTGAGGTCCTTAATCTTAAGTGGAGTGTTTTTATTTTGCTTCCAAACCTAAGAAGTCTTTTGCATTTAATCTCTGAGGTAAATTTCTGGCTTGTTGCTTGATAAATTAAGTTGCTTTGCATATTTTAAATAAGATAAAACATAATTAACAAACAAATGTGATCATAATTGTATCAATATGAGCCTTTTTATTGCTGCACTGTAAATTATATTGATTAAAGGCACTATGAGGAGATTTTAACCAGCTGAGAAACAGACTGAAATCAATAATGATGCCTCTTTATGTCCTTCATAAGCAAACGAGACCATCAACAACAACACTGATACCTTCTCTCTAGTCATTTGTATTGCCTGAAACCGCTCTGAGGGGGTCGGTGTCAGACCACATGATTGACATCTCACTTTAAACTCAGTTTTTATTTGACTTTTTCATGAAAAATAATCCGGTTGCATGACAAATCTGACTGTTTAAAGACAACAGGATGAGACACTACTTTTGCATCCATCGGACAAGAAATAAGAGGGATCACTTTGTCCACAAGGGGCGCCAAAATCAATATAGATTAAAAGTTCCTCACAGCAGCTTTAATATTAAGATTGAAATAAATTATCCCATACTGCAATAATACATTTTATACATAATTTCATTTGATATAATATTCAACTTTCTGCTTAATAAGTACTTTTAATCCTTTATTTTTATTCTATTATTTTTATTTCTTTTATTCAAGGGGGATTTTAGAGGCACTTTCCGTAATTGTACCATAATAATATGCTTCTTTTTACTACATTATTTGAATGGAAAGTTTTAAAATCTAATTTGACAGACGAAATTGAATACTTAAAAAATGCTAAATAATTCTGTAGTATGTGCAGGATTATTTTTATTTTCGTATCAGTAGATTTAAGGCGGTAATATAAAGAGAATTTTAGAGGCACTAAAAGCAACATTAATATTATTTTTACTATATTATTTTACTGGAAGATTTAAAAGTTACTTTTACTAACAACATTGAATACTTAAAAATGTTGAATAATTCTCTAATATGTAAAAAAAAATGTATTAGCACATTTAAGACGGTTATATAAAGATAAAGAAGAATTTTAGAGGCACTTTCTGTACTGTAATATTTGACTGAAAGCTTTAAAAGCTACTTTTACAGACACTATTTAATACTTAAAACATGTTAAATAATTCTCCAAATTATATTAGATTATTTTGATTTCTTTACATATTTTAATCTGAACTGTATTTGTTGAATTAGTCAATTTAAGACAGCTATATAAAGAGAAAGGAGAATTTTAGAGGCACTAAAAGCAACATTTCTGTACTCAATGTTATAATTTGTACTACATTTTTGACTGAAAGATTTAAAAGCAACTTTTACAGACAACATTTAATACTTAAAAAATGCTAAATTCTCTAGTATGTGTAGGATTATCTTTATTTTCGTATTAGTAAATTTAAGACGGTAATATAAAGAGAAAGGAGAATTTTAGAGGCACTAAAAGCAACATTTCTGTATTTTTTATTATTTTTACTGTAATATTTGACTGAAAGATTTAAAAGCTACTTTTACAGACAACATTTAATACTTAAAACATGTTCAATAATTATTTAATATGTGTAAGATGATTTTGATTAGTGTTAGATATTATAATATAAACTGTTTTGGTGAAATTAGTCAATTTAAGATGGTAATATGAAGATAAAGGAGAATTTTAGAAGCACTTTTCTGTACTTCATGTTATTATTTTTACTGCATTATCTGACTGAAAGATTTAAAAGCTACTTTTGCAGATGACATTTAATACTTAAAACATGTTAAATAATTATCTAATATGTGGAAGATTATTTTTGATCATCTTTAAATATTATATAATCCTTACATTTTTGCAAAAATATTAAATTAAAGACAGTAATAGAAAGAGACAGGGGACTAAGACACACTTTCCTCACTTTTTGCATCATTTCTGTACTGAGTGTTATAATTTTTACTACATTATTTGACTGGAAGATTTCAAATCTACTTTTACAGATTACATTTAATACTTCGAAATATTAAATAATTCCCTAATATGTGTAGGATGATTTTAATTTTATTAATAGTAAATTTAAGGCAGTAATATAAAGAGAAAGGAGAATTTTAGAGTCACTTTTCTGTGCGTAATGTTATTATTTTTACTATGTTTTTCGACTGAAATATTTAAAAGCTACTTTTACAGACGACATTTAATACTTGAAAAATGTTAAATAATTCTCTAATATGTATAAGATTATTTTGATTTTTTTAAATATTTTAATCTGATCTGTATTTGTTGAATTATTAAATTTAAGACAGTTATATAAAGAGAAAGGAGAATTTTAGCGGCACTAAAAGCAACATTTCTGTACTTAATGTTATAATTTGTACTACATTATTTGACTGAAAGATTTAAAAGCAACTTTTACAGACAACATTTAATACTTAAAAAATGCTAAATAATTCTCTAGTATGTGTAGGATTATCTTTATTTTCGTATTAGTAAATTTAAGACGGTAATATAAAGAGAAAGGAGAATTTTAGCGGCACTAAAAGCAACATTTCTGTATTTAATGTTATTATTTTTACTGTAATATTTGACTGAAAGATTTAAAAGCTACTTTTACAGACGACATTTAATACTTAAAAAATGTTAAATAATTCTCTAATATGTATAAGATTATTTTGATTCTTTAAAATATTTTAATCTGATCTGTATTTGTTGAATTATTAAATTTAAGACAGTTATATAAAGAGAAAGGAGTGTAAACAGTGTGTGTGTTCTCTGTCGCCCCCTGCTGGCCGACCCACAGAGCGTTTCTCTAAAGTCACGTGATTTCTGGGAAGAGGAGCGTCTGCAGGTCTGCAGGACTCAGGGAGGCTTCTACAGTCCTCCAGTCCTCCAGTACGCACCGCAGAGCCACACACACACACTGACGGAGAGAGACGCAGGAAACGCAACTGAGGTAAACGAAACTTAAATCCGCTTCCTTAATTTAACACCTTTACAGTCTATTAGAGATTTATCTATAAATACCCGGAGGACAGGGGACAGACAGAGGAGCTGCAGAATAAACTCTGTTTTACAATGTGTTGATTTAAGATGGGATAGTTTACTCGATGTGTCAATGTTAACTCCAACTTCACACTCAAGTCTTTACTCGATATTTATATTAAAATAAATCAATTAAATGAGTTTAATCTCCTGATTGTGTTCTTTAAATCAAACATTCAGCTTCATTAAAGTGTATTAAAGTGAATTAGAGATGGACATGTTCATACAATCATCTGACTGTTGTTTGTGTTTGTGTGTGTGTGCGTGTGTGTGTGTGTGTGTGTGTGTGTGTGTGTGTGTGTGTTCGTTCGTCAGTCCGTGTCTCTGTGTGTGTTTTCAGTGTTTTTATTAAAGGATCATGGCAGGAGGGAGAATGCGCTCCACTCGCAGACTGCGCTCCTGGATGGTCGAGCAGGTGTGTGTGTGTTTTATGTTTTAACACTGTGTGTGTGTGTGTGTGTGTGTGTGAGAGAGAGAGAGAGGGAGGAGGGAGGAGGGAGGGAGGAGGGAGGGGGTGAGAAGGAAAGGGAAAGAGATCATGGACTCAGCTTATGTAAAAGTTTTTATTCAACAATGTTTTTACATTCAAATTAAACCCTAAATTAAAAATTTGAAATAATAATTAGATTAATTTAAGAATTATTTTCTCAGTTAACTAATTGATTTTCTCAACTCAACTTTATTTATAAAGCACCTTTCATAGAGACAGAAAACAACAGCAGCAATGGTAAAATTAAAAAGGCAGGATTATAAATAAAATACTTAAAAATGAAATAAAATAAAATCAATATAGTAACATTAATAAGTAATAGTGGAAAGAAAATGTAAAAATAATGTAGCATTAACAAGATCAGATGAATAAAGTAATATCTTATCTTATCTTGAAAACAAAAAAATACAAAAATACAAAATAAAAAATACAAAAAAATATACAATAAATTAGAAAAATATATCTTAAAGCAATGACTCAAATAATAATGATTAAAATAATAATAAAAATACTAAAAGTACTAAAAATAATAATTTCTCAAAAACCTGAAAACAGAAAAGTTAGCACAATGACCCAAAACCTAAAGTCACACCCTCACAATGCAAATACTTGAAATATAGTTAAATAATTTGAATAAAAGTCACAAATTTTAACAGTGTGGACGCTTCAAAAGTATTTCATAAATGATTGAAGAATTAAAAAAACCGAGGCGCTAATGATGGAGAAAAAAAACACAACAGAAATGAAAACTTCAAATGTAAAGGGAAACCACTGATGCAGCTCGGTACTCCAAGTTTGAACTGCACCCATCAGCTCTGCACTTCAGACTATTCCAATCTATTCTTAAAATATAGTTAAATCATTTAAAGGAAAAGCAACAACTCTTAGATTCAGATTCAGACAACTCTATTGATCCCAAGAAGGTCAATTCATTTCTACCTTACCATACAACATTTAACATTTCCAACACATCCATCATATATACATGCTACAAGTCAAACACCGGATCTGTACATGAGACCAGAGGGTCTGTGGAGGACAGCACTAAGTTAATTCAATTTATATGAAGTGTAATAAATAACAGTAAGATAAGACAAAGATTAAAAGACAATATAATCTACTTTGTCAGAACAATGTTATTTAAAATGACTAAAGTGATTATCGTCTGAGTTTAAAAGCCTGATAGCAGACGGGATAAAAGATTTGGAGTAACGATTAGTTCTCCTCAAGGGTGCATAAAAATCAAGTTGTAGAAAAGAAGGTTTCCATAAGATAAATATGACTTATATTGCAGTTTTTAAAATATGTTTGTCCTTCATAATACTGAAAATAACTCAGAGGAGAGGCAGAACATACTCAGGTTTAAGGGTGTTTCATAGACGAGGTATAAGAAATCATTCTGACATCTTTTATGTGTTTATGGACCAAAAGCAAAACAATCAAAACGGACTCTGTCTGTGTTGTTAGCTTTTTAAAACCATCTTTTTTATATAGTAAGTAAGATTTATGTATAGAGCACCTCTCAAGAACAGAGGTCACAAGGTGCTTTACAACAACAACAACAATAGAAAAACATTAAAAGGCAGAACAGAGATTACAAATACACAAAAACAGACAGATTAAACAAAGGCAAGTCTAAACAGGTCTTCAACTGCTTTTTAAACCTGTCAACAGAGTCCACAGTTCCAGAGGGAGACTGTTCCAGAGTTTAGGACCAACAACCTGGAAAGCAGAGTCTCCTTTAGTTTTTAACCTGGTACGAGGCACAACCAGTAAACCCTGATCAGAGGACCTCAGAGTCCTGCTAAGGCTTCAGCAGCTCCCTAATGTAGACTGGAGCCTGACCATTGAGCGCTCTGTACACAACAACAAGAGTTTTAAACTTGATCCTACATCTAACTGGAAGCCAGTGTAAATAAATGAGGATCGGTGTAACATGAGACCTCCTTGATGATTTGGTCAACAGTTTAGCAGCAGCATGTTGGACCACTTGGAGGCGGTTCAAGGATGCATTGCTGAGACATGTAAAGAGAGATGACACAAAAGCATGTATAATCATGTCCAGCTCAGCTGTGGACTCTGAAGGTCTGAGTTTGGAGATATTTCTTAAGTGATAAAAAGGAGAACGTACCAAACTATTCACATGCTGGTCCAGGCTAAGGGCCTGGCACATTTGGACCCCTAGATTGCGTAGGGCAGGTTTAACAGCAGAGGACAGAAACCCCAAGGCTTCTCTTCACCTCACGTACAGGACAAGATCAGTAAAGAAAGAAGAGGTATCACTGTGTCCACAGGGGGCGCCAAAGTCAACACAGGCAGACAGTTCCTCACAGGAGGTCATATTTAAAGCTAAATGTGTGATGCGTTCAGGTATCAGCTCCTTCTGGCTTCTTGCTGTAATTTCACTTGATGTTGGAACGAAAGCCAGAGCATTCACTCTTGGACTACGCTCCATGAAAGTTCAGGGGAATATCTCAGAGTGTAGTGTGTGTGTGTGAAAACGGATTTAGTATCCTGTGAGGTCAAACTGAGGGTTTAAGAAGCAGTGACCCGGCTGTCTCAGGAAACTTCAGGTGGATATTCAAACTGTCGTGTGTCTGTGTTTTTGCTGCTGCAGGTCAACAGCCAGAAATACGTGGGGCTGATGTGGGACGACGATTCCAAAACCATGTTCCGCATCCCGTGGAAACACGCGGGGAAGCAGGACTTCCGTAAAGACGAGGACGCCGCCATCTTCAGGGTCTGTAAACTAGCTTCACACCTAAAACAGCTTCAATAAGTCGGCTTTGAATTCTGTGGATTAACCCTCTGACTCTGACCTCCTCAGGCGTGGGCGGAGTATAAAGGCAAGATGACGGACGACAACCCGGCGGCCTGGAAGACCCGCCTCCGCTGCGCCCTCAACAAGAGCCCAGAGTTCGAGGAGGTGATGGAGCGAGCACAGCTGGACATATCAGAGCCGTACAAGGTGTACCGCCTGGTCCCCTTCAGCGAGCAAGGTGAGACTCTCACACACACACACACACACACACGAAAGGGAAGTGATGCTTCCAGAAGTCTCCAGGCGCTGAACTTTTGGCATGGGGAGAATAAAAACCATTGATACCAAAACAGCTCGCCATCAGACTCATGAAGCTCAGCAAACAATATCGCTTACTGCATTTCAGCTGTAAAAACTCTGAATAAGAAGCTCAAACAACAAAGTGAAGACCAGGAGGAGAATAATGTGCTGCGTTCAAGAGCAGATAGAAAAGTCTGGAGCTTACAAACGCTCTAAAACTTGAAACAAGTCGTGCTTTCGGCCTCTTTAATGTGAGAATATTCAGGTTTTCTCTTCACCGATGACTTCAAACTGAACATATATGTGTTGTTCAGGGCGCTCGCTGCAGTTTGAATAGTTAATACATAGAAGGCATGTTGTTATTTTATATTGGCATCATTTTGAAACCGTCCTTCCTCTCCTCACGACAGCGGTTAACATCATCCACATGAACGCAGCGTGAGAATCAGGAACACAAGTTAATTAAGCGTGATGAGGTTCACACCCAAAACTGAGCATGTCTGTTAACCTGCAGTCACACACAGGTAGTGAACTTTGTGTCAGTGCGGTCAGTGTGAGGAGGAAGCACCTCTGTTTACACAGTGTGAACCTGAACACTTCACAATGATTGGTTGTGTTTAACACGTAGGTCACAGTCAAACCCAGATGTGGTAGATTTATACGCGTTTCATATTAAATATTAAGCTTAAATACATGTTGTGATCCGTCAGTGTGAGGCCACAGAGCTGCTGAACCCTGATAAGTCTATCAGTGACGAGCTGCTGGTTGGAATCGTCATATTCAAGCCAAAAAAATAATTCTGCATCTCTTCATTTTGATAAAATACTTCAGTTTGTTGTGGAGAGAGCTTGATAAGACGACTATTACCAAACTATATTTCAGCTGCAAGTACAGCACACATAAAAGTCATGCTCTCAGGTTTTCATTGAGGCTGAAAGAGTTTAAATATTTATCATACTTTTATCACATTTTCAAAATATGGCAAAAAAAACACCTCAATTCATGAGATAAACCTCCAAATTATAGATTTAATTTGGATTAGCTGTGAAAGGAGAAGTAGTATAAAATGAGAACATGAGATTTCTGAATCCACATGAATGTACTTTACCAAATGATACAAGCAGGCAGGGTTGTTTTTTGGGGGGAAATTCAAGTGTTTTATTTTAAGAGAAATAATTCAAGAATAAAAAAAAGGCATTAATTATAGAGAAAACAGAACAAAAATTGAGAAATAGTTTAAGTAAATGCTCATATTAAATCTAAAAACATTTATGATAAAAAAAAAATGAGTAAATCAGCAAAGTATAAGATACAGCATTTTGCAAAAGCATGGGAAGAAGGTCTTTCAACATTGTTGCGTTGGACTTCAAATGTAAAGGGAAATGGTCAAGAGTTCAATAAAGCCGGTGAGGGCATCAGGAAACCACAGATGCAGCTCGGTACTGAAAAATTGAACTGCTGCCATCAGATCTGCGCTTTGGACTATTCTATTCTATTCCATCCCACTTATTCAATCCCACTTATTCCATTCCATTCTATTCCATCCCACTTATTCAATCCCACTTATTCAATCCCACTTATTCCATTCCATTCTATTCCATCCCACTTATTCAATCCCACTTATTCAATCCCACTTATTCAATCCCACTTATTCCATTCTATTCTATTCCATCCCACTTATTCAATCCCACTTATTCCATCCCACTTATTCAATCCCACTTATTCAATCCCACTTATTCCATTCTATTCTATTCCATCCCACTCATTCCATTCTATTCTATTCCATTCAATCCATCCCACTTATTCCATCCAACTTATTCCATTCATCCCATTCTATTCCATCCCACTTATTCAATCCAACTTATTCCATTCATCCCATTCTATTCCATCCCACTTATTCCGTTCCATTCTATTCCATCCCACTTATTCCAGTCCATCTCACTCATTCCATCCCATTCTATTCCATTCCATCCATCCCACTTATTCAATCCCACTTATTCCATCCCACTTATTCTATTCCACTCCATTCCATCCCAGTTATTCCATCCCAGTTATTCCATCCCATTCTATTCCATCCCACTTATTCCATCCCATTATATTGCATCCCATTCATTTCATTCTATTCCATTCCATCCATCCCACTTATTCCATCCCACTCATTCCATCCCATTCTATCCCATTCTATTCCATCCCACTTTTTCCAGTCCATCCCACTCATTCCATCCCATTCTATTCCATTCCATCCATCCCACTTATTCAATCCCACTTATTCCATCCCACTTATTCTATTCCACTCCATTCCATCCCAGTTATTCCATCCCATTCTATTCCATCCCACTTATTCCATCCCATTATATTGCATCCCATTTATTTCATTCTATTCCATTCCATCCATCCCACTTATTCCATCCCATTCATTCCATCCCATTCTATCCCATTCTATTCCATCCCACTTATTCTATTCCACTCCATTCCATCCCACTTATTCCAACCCATTCTATTCCATCCCATTCATTTCATTCTATTCCATTCCATCCGTCCTACTTATTCCATCCCACTTATTCCATCCCACTTATTCTATTCCACTCCATTCCATCCCACTTATTCCATCCCATTCATTTCATTCTATTCCATTCCATCCGTCTTACTTATTCCATCCCACTTATTCCATCCCACTTATTCTATTCCACTTCATTCCATCCCACTTATTCCATCCCACTTATTCTATTCCATCCCACTTATTCTATTCCACTTGTTCAATTATATTCCACTCCATCCCACTTATTCCATTCTTAAAGGTCCAGGTCGAGGTCTTCTGAATGATGTAAAATAAGACCATAAATCTGTGTTTATCTGTAGAACTTGCAGATCATTTACACATTTAAACATTTTAAAAGCTCTTGCTCTCGTGGAATTGTCTATTTGTGTTGATGTTGGCGCCCCCTGTGGACAAAGCAGCAAACTCTTACATCTTTGCTGGTTTTGTCCTGCTGTGTATGTCTGAAATAACCCTCCTCCCCTGCTGTCTCTTCACAGTGAAATGTTTCACTCAGTGTGGAACAAGTTAAAAAGTTCAGTTTCTTCCTGCCCCCTCACAGCGGGTACAGGCTGTACAAAAGTACAATATAGAAATGTTGAAGGTCACTGTTATTTTCCGTCTGTTTCCTAACCAGTCAGAAGCTCCTCTGAGAGACGTTGATATTTGCGGTTATTACCTGTTACTCGCTCGCATTGAACCCCACTCAATGTGAAACTCTCGGGTGTCAAACAACAGATTACACGTTCCACAGCTTTAGAAACCTCTGCTCTGAAACTTTCCACATCCACTCTCACCCATTTCCTGTCTCCACTCATTTATTTAGACACAAAGAAGTGATGTTTGATTGTATTTGCAGGATTTACTTCACTCTGCTTTGCTTTGTGTGAAGCTGCAGCACAAACAGCCCAGTCTTACTGTACACAGCGACTCAGAAAGAAGAGTCAAAGTTCACTCTCATTAAGAAGAGTCAGCCAGACGCTCATTCAGGACATTCCCACTCTCTCTGGGGAATCACAAAAACAAAATGCCCCACGCAGCTGCACTGAATCAAAGTTTCTTTAAGAGTCACACAAATAAAACCAGAGGAGGGGGAAATCTGTGGTTCTCAACATGCTGCTTCCTGAAACTTATCTTCACTGCTGGTGTTTCTATCAGCTGAGTGTGCAGGGAGGTGAGCTGATACAAGGGGGCGAAGAGTTCAGCCAACATCAGCGTAATAACCCCAGAGGTCAGAGGTCAACGCAGAAGTGTAGCCCGGCTTCAACGTGGGAGATAAAAAAAAGAACTTTATGGGTGACAGTTTCTATTCAGTCTATAAATGATCAAACGTTTGAATACATCCGCTTTGTGTGGTTTTGTTTTTTTCAGGTGTTGTGGTTCCTGAAAAGAAGTACAAAGTAAAAGCCAACAAGAGGCCGAAGAGGAGGAGGAGGAGGAGCAGCAGTGAGTCAGAGAGCGAGGATGAATGTCAGGTCAAGAAGATCAAGACGGAGGAGGTCAGCTCGCAGGTGGTGAGTTGAAAATGAAGAGGAGCAGGTCTAGACCGTACTCTATGTTCTATTATCAACAAAGACCCAACATCTAGACCGGATCAGATCCAGTCCCATCTTACAGACAGGACTCAGTCTGATCTCATCTTAATCCACCATGAGCAGAGCACTTTGCAGCATTTAGCAAGTTACAGTGGCAAGGACAAACTTCCTTTAACAGGCAGAAACCTCCAGCAGGACCAGACTCATGTTAGACACACATCTGCTGAGACCGTGTTGGAGAGAGGGATAGAGGGAGGTGAAGAGAGAGAGAGATGATAGTGGGGAGACGGATAGTAGTAGTTGTAGCAGCTGGAGTCTGGCACGTCCACAGCAGCAGAGATCCAGAGGAACCTACGAGACAAGGGAGCTCAGGGACTCCAGAAAGGTCTAAGAAAAGCGAAAAGAGAGGGAGACCAGAAGAAAGAAAAAGAGGAGAATAAATAGTGAAAGAATGACAGAAGGGAAAGGACTGGATAAGAAAAGGAGACATAAAGGATGAAGACACATGGAAAGAACAAAGAGAGAAAGAAAGAAGAAAATTGAGAAGTGAAGAAAGGCAGAAGGAATGAAAGAAAGAAAGAAAGAAAGAAAGAAAGAAAGAAAGAAAGAAAGAAAGAAAGAAAGAAAGAAAGAAGGAATGAACGGAAGGAAGAAGGACAGCAGGAAAGAAGGAAGAAAGAGAGGAAGAAAGAAAGAAAGAAAGAAAGAAAGAAAGGAAGAAAGAAAGAAAGAAAGACAGAACGAAAGGAAGAATAACAGACCCAAAAAAGGAATCTACAGCAGAGATCCACAGGAACCTACGAGACAAGGGAGCTCAGGGACTCCAGAAAGGTCTATGGTTAGTAACTTTAATGGGACAGGAAGAGTTAAAGTGAGAGACAGGCAGAGAGAGGAGAGAGAGGGAAAGACAGGATCCCAGTGTGTCAGTCTAAGCCTATTGCAGCATAACTAAGACCTGGTCCAAGCCTGATCCAGCTCTAACTATAAGCTTTATCAAAAAGGAAAGTTTGAAGCCTACTCTTAAAAGTAGAGAGGGTGTCTGCCTCCCGGACTCTGACTGGTAGATGATTCCAAAGTAGAGGGGCCTGAGAACTGAAGGCTCTACCTCCCATACTACTTTTAGAGACTTTAGGTACGACGAGCAGGCCTGCATGTTGGGAGCGTAGTGTTACAAAGGTGTCTGACCATTTAGAGCTTAGAGCAGTTGCCTAATTGGGGGCGTGGTTGAGTTGAGTGACAGGTTGGATGGACTCTGTTTGACATCAGCCGAGCGGGATCACGTACGGCTGCAAGCTTTGAGACAAACAGGAAGTCAGTGTACCCATGGGGACATGTCACACAGATAAGAAGCAGAGTGCACAAATAACCGCTCAGCAGACTTCCTGTTACTCACGGTCTGGTGTTTCTGGAAGAACTGGTAAATGTAAAGACGATAGATTACACCCGCTCAGTAAGCCAACATCAGATTGGCACGGGACTTGATGTGTTTCCCCAAACTTTATAACTTTTATCATCCTTGATCTCCAGATTTAATGCAGGGAAGGCAAAAAAAGAGAGAATTAGTGATTCTCAAAGTGGAAATTTGGACCTGCTGGTGGCGCTAGATGATAAATAAGCAGTGAAATATGAATAACTGTCGCTCTGGATGGACTTCTGAAGTCAAACATGTTAAAAGTATTCCCTCTATATCTTCTCTTCTAACAATTTGAGCTGAGAGTTAAAGTCTGTGATCCGTCTCATCCTCAGTGTGTGGTCGAGCCTCTGCCACGGAGCGACGTCCACATCCTGACAGACGAACCCGCTCAGCACACGACGACCACCCTGCTCAGCGAAGGTGAGATTTGAAGTGTTGTTATGCACTAGACACAGATTAAGATGTGAGAGGATCATGGTGCAACATTATCACTCTGACTAAAACCGAAACTCTCCGCCACACAAATTGCCAAACTTGTTGAATCACCCGTGCTGCTCAGAAATGAGGACATAGGTCAGGAGGAAGTGCAAACACTGAGCGGCACAGTTCGTGTACATGTGACCGGATTTGTGCAGCATGTGCAAACCAAACCCAGCTGAGGGTTTGAGGTCACCGCGCAGAGAGAAGTGAGCCTGACCACGAAGACATGACATCACTTTTTTATCTCCGTGTGTGTCTGCAGAGGTCGATGAGATCCGGTTTGACGTGCGGATCGAGGAGAGCGTCTCTGATCCAGCAGAAGGTAAGGAGAGTCTCTTTAAGGTGTTTGTTAATCTGCTCCTGCAAAAGCGCAACACTTAAATCCTTCCCCCCTGCGCTCGTCTCTCCAGTCCAGGACTCCTTCAACGTGGTGGTTCACTATTTAGGACAGGAGGTCATGAAACGTCAGATCAAGGGCTCCGACGTCAGGATCCTGTACCTTTCTCCCTCTCCCGCCCCTCCGACGCCGGCGGTCATGAAAAGCAGGTTCCCGCGCATCCCGCTGCCGGAGCCGCCGTCCTCGCTGCAGACCGGCCAGGAGCTGCAGGCCCTGTTCACCCTGCTGCCCTTCATGGAGAAAGGAGTGGTGCTGACGTCCACGCCGCAGGGGGTTTACGGCAAACGCTTCTGCCAGGGGCGGGTCTTCTGGACGGGGCCGCACACGACCACGCCGGAGCTGCACAAGATGGAGAGAAACACGGACCCGGTGCTGCTCTTCAGTAAAGAGAAGTTCAGGCAGCGTGAGTGTGATCCGTCTGACTCCTTACACTGATCATGTAATTCAGTACACAGAGAGGTTGGTAAACATCATGCAAAACGTCCTGAAATAAACAACAGCTGTAAAAGAACATTCAAATTCGAAGACGGGGAGAATGCAAAGTGAGGTTTAAAATTAGAGCAGCTGTTTCTTTAGACAACAAAGGGATCAAACATTGATGCTATCCTCTCTGAATCGACTCATTCATGCGTTTGAAACATACTTCCTTGTTTCAAAATTGGCAAAGATGTGTGCAAAAATAAATGTGGGTCACATGACTTGAAGATCTGATGTGAAGTGCCTTCTGCCCCCTTGTGGATGATCAGTGTATTGCAGGCATCTGGTTGTATTAACTCAGTTTTCAGGACTTTACTTTAAGTGCTTCTATTTTATTAATTCTTCCACATCAGTGTTTCCTAAAGCAGTAAAAAAAAAATCAGACTTTTTTTTTTTTAAATATATAAAAATGTTTTAAAAAGCTAAAATATTTCACGAAATTTGAACATTTTAGAAAACCAAAAAAAAAAAACATTTTACATTCTGCAAATGATTTTATAGATTTTAGGACACACTTTTGCCTCTTTTAAAATATTTTTTTTTGCATCTAATATTGTTTGCATTTTTAACTGAGTTTAATTAAAGCTGCTGTTAGGAACTTTTGGTTTGTATCGATTCTGGCGCCCCCTTGTGGACAACATGACACCTCTTATCTCTTATCCTGTACATGCAAAATTTGTATTTTCAGACAATAACCTCATCCTGTTGTGTTTAACATACAGATGTATCACATGGTGTGATTATTTGCCATGATAATAGACATAACAGGGTGTTTCTAAAGCGAGATGTCAATCATCTGTTCTGACACCTACCCCCTCAGAGCGGTGTCAGGCATTAAAATAACAACAGAGAAGAGATCAGTGTTGTTGTGGATGGTCTTGTTTGCTTTTGAGGGTCATAAAGAGGCATCAGTACCAGTTTCAGTCTGTTTCTCAACCACTTTAAAAACTCCTCATTGTGCCTTTAATATATGTTTATATTTTTAGTTTCATTAGATATTTTTGTTTTGTAAAATATTTTAGATTTTCTTTTTGTGATTATCTTTTTATTTAGATATCTTGTCATCATAACACTTTTCAATACATCTGAAAAACATGACATTTTCTTTCTTTTTTAGTAAAAACAAAATATGTATCAAGTTAAAAAAAACAACTTTAAATTAATTGATAAGATGTAGTGACTTATAATAGGATGTTGTTAACAAATCTAGAATTTACCTTTATGAAAAAATATATATCCAAATATCTCATTTCAATAATCACTTTTCTTTTTTCAGTTAATTAATATTTTTGATTTTCATAAAACAATTTGTGTTTTGTAAAAAAAAAAATTACAAAACAAAAAAAATCCTGAATTTTTTGTCTTTAATTTTAAAAAAAATCCTGAATTTCTTCTTCATTTATTTAACTTTTTTTTTAAATTTTGTGAAATATTTATGTGCTTTGTGAAATGTTTTTGGTGTTTAGTGAAATGCTCCTGCACTTGACCTTCAGGGCCACCGTATTACAGACGACACTTCTTCTATGAAACATGCAGAGAAATGCGAACTCAACGTGTTTCTGTCGTCTCTTTCTTTTCATCTTCAGATCTCGACTACTTCCGTTTAAACGGCGGCGAGCCTCCTCAGTGCGGCGTCACTCTGTGTTTTGGAGAGGAGCTGAGTGACTCTGAAGACCCGTCCAGAAAACTCATCATTGTTCACGTGAGTGTTCTTAAAGTTACTTTATACAAAATTAAACAGAAAAACTGATGTTCTTGTAAATAACAACATCATGATGCAGATTAGTCAAAAGTCTAAAGACAAGCTTCGTCAGGTCTGTCCTCAAGAGGAGAAGAAAACTACGTCTACAATGTTTGTTTGTTGAATGGAGGTGGGATCCATCATTTCTGATGCTGCGTTCAGGGAAGTCAGGAAATCTAAATTGTCTTTAGTGACACAGCATCAAGCAGATTAGTGTCTCAGTGTGAATGTTTGATCTAGAACAGATCTTTAGCTGCTGTTTATGGTAGTTGGAGTACCTCTGATAGGAGCTGGGATGACTTTGGATTGTGTTCCTCCTGCTTTTGCTCTCCATACAAACTGTTTTTCCTGGATGCACCAAAACCTACTGATTCAAGTCAGGTCAGGACTACAAACAGAAACTAGAATCCAGACCTCTGGGTACAGATTCTGCATTTTTATGTTGAAGCTGAAGTTTAGCTCTCGGTTAATTAGGGGCCGGTTCGGAGCCGGCGCTCAATTGAGAACCAAACTCCAAACCAGGCGAGCACCAGCCCGGAAATACAACCCGGTTCACGTTGGTCAAAAAGAGGTATCAGACGCCGGTGAATTTTTAAACACTCCTCTTTCTTTTGGTCCTCCACAGATCACTTTGCCCTGGGCGGAGCAGCAGGTGCGAGACGCTCCATACATCTTCGACTCTTCCTTCAGCATCTTACAGACTCTGGCCAGTCAGTCTCCGCTTGGAGAGATAACTCTAAACCTGGTCCCCCTGCAATCACCTACAGCTGAGACCATCATCTGCGGGTCTGTCTGAGCACTTTGTCCACCAGGGGGGGAATTATGGATTTCAAAATAAGGGACTTCAAAAACCAAATCATCCAAAAGAAGAAAAATCTGATTCATTAGATAATCTGGATTCACTCAGCTCCAACAGTTCACAACAAATCAAACTAATCAGACTTTTCTTACTTTGACCTCATTCTGTTTTTGAGATGATCAATGTGTCCTTAAAAAAAAAAAAACACTAAACACTAAGCGCCGGCTTTAGAGCTGCAACTTTCTGTCAATCAACTGAAGCTGCAGACATTTTGATACTTGTTTCTGTACGTTTTACAGAAAATGCACAAAAAACGCAAACAGCTGATTCAAGCTTTTCAAACAGGATTATCTGTGTCAACAACTTCATCCATTTTTTGTAACGTTTTAGAGATGGTTCGATTTTAAAAATGAGCTCGAGCCTTCGTCTTTCTTCGTCAGATCCTGATCGCATGTTCTTCCAGTAGGTTTGTTTCCCAACCTGAGGGTGGAGACCCCTTAAAAAGTCCCAAATTAGCTTTTACGGTGGACGGAAACCTTTTATACAATAGGAACGTCATCCGCTCACTTCCTGTGAATAACTGGAAACATTTAGAGGATTCATATAATCTGTAATGAACACGACAGATTCAAAGCGTTTGGTTGAACTGGTTTCAATCTGAATTTAAATATGCATAAAAGGAAACAACATAAAAAAGTTAAAGCTGCAAAATATCTCAGAGTAACCCTGGAGTCGTAGATGTAGTGAGCACTGATGTATCACGCCGCCGTTGTTTCTCTGTATGCACGCCTCTTCGTCCAGCTCTGATTTTAGTTCTGCTCATGTATCATGTTCTAGTTGAGAGGAGTTGACCTAGTTTTAATAACCGTACTACATCTTAGGATTAGCTTGTTCACCTTAAACCAACCTCTGACTTCCTTTGAGATGTGTAAATGTTCTGCTGTTCGTCAAACGAAAGTCTGAACACGTTTTGATGTAAAAGTCCTGCAGTGAAAACGATCTGCTGAAGTTTGAAATGTTCCGTTTGAGTGGAGGTGGTCAGAGATGGTTTGTGGGGCGTTAACTTTTTGTCACTGATGCTCCGATGATTCGGGCGGGGAGTAAAGAAAGGCAGCTACACAGTGATTTAAAGGCAGTGTGACAGAGGCATGCAGAGAGGTACAGAGTCAGAGTCACTGCCTGAGTTTTCGGTGCATCAGTCACAAACAAACCCGACAGAGTTAAAGTGACTTTAAATTTCCTCCCTGTTTAACGTTTGGAAACTAGACACAAACATGATGATGTCACTGTTTTCAGTCATCCCTAACTATTCCTCTGATAACATCTCCGTTAGAGAATGATGTAATGTTCATGTTGTTTTGTTTCACTGTAATTAACTCTCTAAGAGGACGCTTGCACTTTCGGACGCTCGCTTGAGGAGTAAATGTTGTTCGTAATAAAATGATAAACACTTCTAACGGCATGACACGGAAAAAAGAAAGAGACACAAAGAAATCCTTTGAGGTCAAATTCTGTTTCCTCCGAATTCTGACTTAAATCTGAGAAAATTGAAGAGAAAAAAAACTGCAAGTATTCTGATTTTAAAATTAGGAGTGTGACTCGTCACTTTCGGGGGGAAAAAGTAAATATTATGACTTTTTTTCTTTTTAAGAAATCTGAATTTTAAGTCAGATTTCCATTTTTAATATCTGAATTTGGAGGGAAAAAAAATTGAATTCGGAGATGAATGTCAGAACATCAAATTCAATCTGAGTGATCTGACTTCAATCTCAGAATTTCATCTCAGAAGTTTGAAGACAAAATATTTTTTTTTTGAGTTTAAAGTCAAAATTTGGATCAAAATCTTGGGAATCTGATTTTGTGTTTCAGAATTCTTGACTTTATCTCAGAATTCAAGAATTTTGAATTTTTGGATTTCTGTCAGAATTCTGGAATTTTTGGATTTATCAGTTTATGTCAGAATTCTGGAATTTGGAATTCTTGAATTTATGTCAGAATTCTGGAATTTAAAATTCTTGAATTTAGGTCAGAATTCTGGAATTCAAAATTATTGACTTTGTCAGATTTCCGGAATTTGGAATTCTTGAATTTCTGTCAGAATTCTGGAATTTAAAATTATTGACTTTATGTCAGATTTCCAAAATTTAGAATTCTTGAATTTATGTCAGAATCCTGGAATTTAAAATTCTTGAATTTAGGTCAGAATTCTGGAATTTAAAATTATTGACTTTATGTCACATTTCCAGAATTTAGAATTCTTGAATTTATGTCAGAATCCTGGAATTTAAAATTCTTGAATTTAGGTCAGAATTCTGGAATTTAAAATTATTGACTTTATGTCAGATTTCCAGAATTTGGAATTCTTCAATTTATGTCAGAATTCTGGAATTTAAAATTCTTGAATTTAGGTCAGAATTCTGCAATTTAGGATTCTGCAATTTTTGTCAGAATTTTGAGAGGAGAAAAAAATGTTCGCCCCACAAATGTGTTGTTTTTTTGTGGCTCTCTTCCTGTGCCGTAGAAACTCCATTTAATGGAAACATTCCTTTAACATTAATTCACTGTATAGAAATGCGAAATAGAGAAGGGGAAATGTTAAGTGTTTCAGGTTCTATTATGTTTAATCTTTTTTTTTTGTTTATTAGTAAAACACTGAAAATTAAAAAGAGATTATGTTTGATCTTCTGCCACCAAACTATCATGTAATCACATGAGACCTGCCAAACACAAAGCAGGGTTAGCTTTTTAACGAACCCGTCTTCACTGCAGGACTTTGTATTATCAGGTGTTTGTCTGTCCGTCTCTGGAGAGTGTACATATTGAAAACAATAACACAACAACAAAAGAAACACAGAACCAGAAGTACCACAGGTGTGCTGTTATAGTGTTGAAGGTGTTTTAGTTGAATGTAAATGAACAGGGTGTTGGGCTGAGCCACAAGGCACACTCAGGGGGGGAGGAGGGGGAGGGAGAGGGGGGAGGAGGAAGACTGCATTATTTTACAAGACTGTAAATATTTGTTATTTATGCATGTCCTATGTTATGTCCATGTTCAGTTGACCAATGCATTAAAGTGAATATATTCCTAACTCTAGTGGAGCTCTCTCTCTCTCTCTGTGTGTGCGTGTGTGTGTGCATTTGTGTATGTGTGTGTGTGTGTGTGTGTGTGTGTGAGGTTATAAAAGTTATTTGTGCATGATAACGATGATGTCGGGTCAGAACATAAATAAATCTGGACTCTAGTACAAAGTGAGTCTCGTCCTCCGCTCTACATGCTGCCGTTAGCCGGCGAGGCGAGCTCTGCTATCTTGTTGTTGAGTTTCTGATTGGTCCAGTCCTTTGTGATGTCATCCAAGTGGCTGTCAAAATCCACCAATAGCGAGTGATCTCCGGACTCCAGCATCTGGCTGGCGATGTCCCGAGTCTCCTCCCACTGTCTCAGCATTATCCTGAGAGAGAGAGAAGACAGAGCGGTGTTAAAGTCATGAGGATTGGGGCCACCAATTTTGAGGATAACAATGAGCTGCCTCTTACGTGTGTTTGTCTTTAAGCGTCCATCTTGAATCCTTGCGTTCGTACATCACGATGGGAGGAACTCGATAATCTGGAGACAACTTGCTGCCGTCAAGCTGTGGAGCGAAGCAAACAAACACAATCAACTAAACTGACTTTATAAACAATCCTTAACCATGAGTACCAGAGTCTAGAAGTTCTTACCATCAACAGAACCGCGTTGTCAAACTGCTCGGCGATCTTATCGGCGACCTTCATGGCGCACGGTGTCGGGCTGTGGAACAGAAAGTCTCTGGGTCATCTTAAACTTAGTAAAGATGTAAAGCTGCTGGTTTGAGTTTAGCAGGAGGCAGAGAACTCACCTGCTGTCTGACATGCAGGCGTTGGCCTGATAGTATCCTACTATCCTCTGCTGAGTCTGTGAACACCAAACATCCACCTGGAACAAGAGGACACACACTTTAAGACTCACTTCAACTTCAATAAGAAAGCCAGGAGGAGCCAAGCTGAAAGTTACTGTTGTTGCAAACTATCTGGAATAGGATTATTCTGTCTGGATTAAAGCTACAGTTTGGCCGGGGTGGAATAGAAGAGAATAAAATAGAATAGAATGTACTTCATTAGTCCCAGGACTGAGAGATACAGAAAATCATTCATCCCTGCAGCCATTAGGCTTCAGAACTCTCTAGCCAATGGGAGATGAGCTGACAGACACCTGAATTACCTGTTATATGTGATTTTTATAATTTTATCTGCCAGACACTGGAATTTCCCCCTTGGGGGATGAAGAAAGTACATTCTATTGTATTCGACAGAGCTTGTCTCCTTTAAGCTCTTTGCCTATTTCTACATGTAATGGATGCAAAGCAGAAAGCAGAAAGGGGAGTTTAAGTATCAGATATTAACTTCATGTTCAATAGAGTCACAGTTATTCAGCCATGCATGCAACACACAGCTGTCTCTGTGCTCCAGCTACCTGTGTGAGGGCTATCTGGGCTCCAGCTACCTGTGTGAGGGCCAGCTGAGTGATGGGAGCCAGGGACAGGTGTGAGTGCAGCAGTGGGACACAGTGTGAGGGCTACCTGTGCTCCAGCTACCTGTGTGAGAAGGCTGAGTGAGGGCTACGTGTGTGAGGGCTACCTGTGTGAGGGCTACCTGTGTGAGGGCTACCTGTTTGAGGGCTACCTGAGAGACGGGTACCTGTGTGAGGGCTACCTGAATGAGGGCTACCTGTGTGAGGGCTACCTGTGTGAGGGCTACCTGTGTGAGGGCTACCTGTGTGAGGGCTACCTGAGTGAGGGCCAGCTGAGTGATGGAAGCCAAGGACAGGTGTGAGTGCAGCAGAGGGACACAGTGTGAGGGCTACCTGTGTGAGGGCCAGCTGAGTGAGGGCTACCTGTGTGAGGGCCAGCTGAGTGAGGGCTACCTGAGTGAGGGCCAGCTGAGTGAGGGCTACCTAGGTGAGGGCCAGCTGAGTGAGGGCTACCTGAGTGAGGGCCAGCTGAGTGAGGGCTACCTGTGTGAGGGCTACCAGTGTGAGGGCTAACTGTATGAGGGCCAGCTGAGTGAGGGCCAGCTGAGTGAGGGCTACCTGAGTGAGGGCCAGCTGAGTGAGGGCTACCTGTGTGAGGGCTACCAGTGTGAGGGCTAACTGTATGAGGGCCAGCTGAGTGAGGGCCAGCTGAGTGAGGGCCAGCTGAGTGAGGGCTACCTGTGTGAGGGCCAGCTGAGTGAGGGCTACCTGTGTGAGGGCCAGCTGAGTGATGGGAGCCAAGGACAGGTATGAGTGCAGCAGAGGGACACAGTGTGAGGGCTACCTGTGTGAGGGCCAGCTGAGTGAGGGCTACCTGAGTGAGGGCCAGCTGAGTGAGGGCTACCTGTGTGAGGGCTACCAGTGTGAGGGCTAACTGTATGAGGGCCAGCTGAGTGAGGGCCAGCTGAGTGAGGGCCAGCTGAGTGAGGGCTACCTGTGTGAGGGCCAGCTGAGTGAGGGCTACCTAAGTGAGGGCCAGCTGAGTGAGGGCTACCTGTGTGAGGGCCAGCTGAATGAGGGCTACCTGTGTGAGGGCCAGCTGAGTGAGGGCTACCTGTGTGAGGGCCAGCTGAGTGAGGGCTACCTGTGTGAGGGCCAGCTGAGTGAGGGCTACCTGTGTGAGGGCCAGCTGAGTGATGGGAGCCAAGGACAGGTGTGAGTGCAGCAGAGGGACACAGTGTGAGGGCTACCTGTGTGAGGGCCAGCTGAGTGATGGGAGCCAGGGACAGGTGTGAGTGCAGCAGAGGGACACAGTCCGTCACACACACAGCGCCCCCTGCCGACGCGGACGACAGCAGCAGCCCGTTGATGCTGCACCTCGGGAACAGGCTGGAGTGGAGGAACATCTTCACATACGCCCGACAGGACAGCTCCACCTCCCCCATGACGACCTGCTGCAGGACACAGAGACACAAAGGGACTCACATCTGACGGATAAACACAGTGCAGCATCCCGTCTGAACAACACTGAGGGGTGTTCTGTAGAGCAGTGAAAGGAAAACGTCCCAAAGCTCACCACATATATTAGCATTAGCATGCGAACAAATCAAGCTAGATTATAGAGGTCTTACCTTGATTAGAGTTTAACACAGTGAACGAAGCTTCAGAGAACAAAGGTGTGTTTCACGGCTAACAGAATGTAAACACTCATCCGGGTTCCTGAGGTCTTTAAGGTATAAATGAGCTCAAACGGCTAACTGTTACATCTGACAGCTCTGATACAGCGTCTGAAAGGCTGCTCTAAGCCCCGCCCACTAGAGGCAGATGTAATAATCTGATTGGTGGAGACGTCTTCTTCTCTCATTTTAATGGAGGCTCGCAAACTATGTTGTATTGATGCATAGCGCCACCTACTGTCCCGGAGGGTCTACATACTGAAAACATGAAAACAAATCACTAAATAATAAAACAAATCACTAAATAATAAAAGAAACTTAAGCAACTAAGTTATATATATTTATTTATATATATCTATATCTTTTAATATATATATATTTGAATATTTATATAATAGCAAAAATTAAATAAATAATAACAAAAAATAAAGGAAATTAATGATAAAAAAACTCATGAAAATTAAATTATGAAATAACTAAATGATGATATCACACTTTTTCAGAAAGATTAAGAGCATCTTTTAAAAAGGTAGTGAAGTGATTAAAAACAAAAATTATATCACTAAAAATAACTCATGTAAACAACTTCTCACTTTTTCTGCCATACGTTTTAATTTTCTGCAGTAAAGCTTGGAATAGAATAAACTCCATCGCCACATTTTGGCTTTTGGATGCCTCAGTTAAAAGACTGATACATTTTAGATTGTAGAAGTATGGAAGCCCTAAAAGGACATGATTCAATACATTTTATTTTCTCTGTTTTCTCAAATAAGTTGATTTCACTTGTTTTCTCAAGATCTGAACTTATTTCTCATTATCTGAAGATAAGCTTTGTTTTCTCCAGATGACAAAATTACCTTGTAAACTCAAGAAAATGGAGAAAAACTAAATGTATTTAATCATGTCCCTTTAGGGATTCTATAAAGCATAAGAAAAACATGCTTCTTTAAAAAAATATTTGGGGCTTTTTGTCCCCATTTGATTGAAATTGATACCATGACCAATGCAACTGTTAAGCCTGCTCTACCCGCGAAGCTATACGGCATATAGAAGACTTGATGGGTTATGCATTTACATGCCACTGATACATTTGTCCATAAGGGTTCTTGTAAAGGTTTCATAAATGGGGCTTTATTGGCAGCCATGTCTAGGATTAAAGTTTAACTCAGTCATAAATTCAACACTTGAAAATTTGATGCCTCAGTACCTTCCATTCACTACTTGCATCTCCAATTGTTTAAAGAAGCTTAAAGGACTCACTGTTGCATTGGCAGGCTGTGCTGCAATACAACCCTTGATAGCTAATCCTGGAAACTATGGCTGTAGGTTAGATTGTCAAGATGACAATGAAAATGAGTACCATGTGTTAGGCTTAGCTTGAGCTTTTAAAAAGGTCATGCTCATGGGCCAGTTCCAACTGGTAAAGGTCAAGAACTCATACCTCAAAATTTGAAACCTGCAACATTTAAGGCTGCTGTACCAGCACTTCACAAAGTTAAAGAAAACCATGAGAAAGTAACTCAACCAATGTAGATACCAGATGTTTACAAGATACAAGTAGTAGATTTCTTTTTATTTTACAAGTCAGAAAAATGGCTCAGTTGAAGCAGTTTTAGAAGCATCTTTGGTGTTGTAGCACCTAGAACAGGTGGGGGAAAAAAAATGGATGAGATGTAATAATCAAAGCATGCAACAGATTGTTAACTCCAACAGTGCTGCATTTTAATTACATACCCAGTCCTATGCTTCCCTCCTTTCCAAATGACACCATAAATTCAAGAGCTAAAAAAGAGGAAAATTGGTCAGACAATGCCAATATTAATATAAATGTGCAAGTGAGCAGCACTTACCCATCAGAATCCATTTAGGAGCCAATGTCTTGGGCGAAAGTTGGATAATCATTGCTGTGTGGCTGCTGTGAAAACTGCCTAGGTGAAAATCTGGGCCTCTGAGAGAACCGAGGCCTTTGCCTGGGTGAATGCCTTTGCCTCTGTGAAAACTGAGGCCTCTGCCTGGACTGATAGACTGGCATCTGGGGAGCCTGCTGGGGCACCTGGCGAGCTTGCTGGGGCACCTGCCTAGACTGTTGGATGGGCATCTGGGGAGCCTGCTGAGGCACCTGCTTGGCCTGGTAGACCGGCATCTGGGGAGCCTGCTGAGGCACCTGCTTGGCCTGATAGATGGGCATCTGGGGAGCCTGCTGGGGCACTTGCTTGCCTTGATAGATGGGCATCTGGGGAGCCTGCTGAGGCACCTGCTTGGCCTGATAGATGGGCATCTGGGGAGCCTGCTGGGGTACCTGCTTGGCCTGGTAGATGGGCATCTGGGGAGCCTGCTGATGCACCTGCTTGGCCTGGTAGATGGGCATCTGGGGAGCCTGCTGGGGCACTTGCTTGCCCTGATAGATGGGCATCTGGGGAGCCTGCTGAGGCACCTGCTTGGCCTGATAGATGGGCATCTGGGGAGCCTGCTGGGGTACCTGCTTGGCCTGGTAGACAGGCATCTGAGGAGCCTGCTGGGGCACCTGCTTGGCCTGATAGATGGGCATCTGGGGAGCCTGCTGGGGTACCTGCTTGGCCTGGTAAACCGGCATCTGGGGAGCCTGCTGAGGCACCTGCTTGGCCTGGTAGATTGGCATCTGAGGAGCCTGCTGGGGCACCTGCTTGGCCTGATAGATGGGCATCTGGGGAGCCTGCTGATGCACCTGCTTGGCCTGGTAGATGGGCATCTGGGGAGCCTGCTGGGGCACGTGCTTGCCCTGATAGATGGGCATCTGGGGAGCCTGCTGAGGCACCTGCTTGGCCTGATAGATGGGCATCTGGGGAGCCTGCTGGGGTACCTGCTTGGCCTGGTAGATGGGCATCTGAGGAGCCTGCTGGGGCACCTGCTTGGCCTGGTAGATGGGCATCTGAGGAGCCTGCTGAGGCACCTGCTTGGCCTGGTAGATGGGCATCTGAGGAGCCTGCTGGGGCACCTGCTTGGCCTGATAGATGGGCATCTGGGGAGCCTGCTGGGGTACCTGCTTGGCCTGGTAAACAGGCATCTGGGGAGCCTGCTGAGGCACCTGCTTGGCCTGGTAGATGGGCATCTGGGGAGCCTGCTGAGGCACCTGCTTGGCCTGGTAGATGGGCATCTGGGGAGCCTGCTGAGGCACCTGCTTGGCCTGATAGACGGGCATCTGTGGAGCCTGCTGGGGCACCTGCTTGGCCTGATAGACATGCATCTGGGGTGCTTGCTGGGGAACCTGCTTGGCCTGGTAGATGGGGATCTGGGGAGCCTGTTGAGGCACCTGCTTGGCCTGGTAGACAGGCATCTGAGGAGCCTGCTGAGGCACCTGCTTGGCCTGATAGACGGGCATCTGGGGAGCCTGCTGGGGCACCTGCTTGGCCTGATAGACGGGCATCTGGGGAGCTTGCTGGGGAACCTGCTTGGCCTGGTAGCTAGGCATCTGGGGAGCTTGCTGGGGAACCTGCGTGGCCTGGTAGATGGGGATCTGGGGAGCCTGCTGAGGCACCTGCTTGGCCTGATAGATGGGCATCTGGGGAGCCTGCTGGTGCACCTGCTTGGCCTGATAGATGGGCATCTGGGGAGCTGGCTGATGCACCTGCTTGGCCTGGTAGATGGGCATCTGGGGAGCCTGCTGGGGAACCTGCTGGGCCTGATAGACGGGAATTTGGGGAGCCTGCTGAGGCACCTGCTTGGCCTGATAGATGGGCATCTGGGGAGCCTGCTGAGGCACCTGCATGTCATGAAAGATTTGCATTTGGGGAGCCTGCTGGGGAACCTGCTTGGCCTGATAGATGGGCATCTGGGGAGCCTGCTGAGGAACCTGCTTGGCCTGATAGACGGGCATCTGGGGAGCCTGCTGAGGAACCTGCTTGGCCTGATAGATGGGCATCTGGGGAGCCTGCTGAGGAACCTGCTTGGCCTGATAGATGGGCATCTGGGGAGCCTGCTGAGGCACCTGCTTGGCTTGATAGACGGGCTTCTGGGGAGCCTGCTGAGGAACCTGCTTGGCCTGATAGATGGGCATCTGGGGAGCCTGCTGAGGCACCTGCTTGGCCTGATAGATAGGCATCTGGGGAGCCTGCTGAGGCACCTGCTGGGGAACCTGCTTGGCCTGATAGATAGGCATCTGGGGAGCCTGCTGAGGCACCTGCTTGGCCTGATAGATGGGCATCTGGGGAGCCTGCTGAGGCACCTGCTGGGGAACCTGCTTGGCCTGATAGATAGGCATCTGGGGAGCCTGTTGAGGCACCTGCTTGGCTTGATAGACAGGCATCTGGGGAGCCTGCTGAGGCACCTGCTTGGCCTGATAGATGGGCATCTGGGGAGCCTGCTGAGGCACCTGCTGGGGAACCTGCTTGGCCTGATAGATTGGCATCTGGGGAGCCTGCTGAGGAACCTGCTTGGCCTGATAGATGGGCATCTGGGGAGCCTGCTGAGGCACCTGCTGGGGAACCTGCTTGGCCTGATAGACTGGCATCTGGGGAGCCTGTTGAGGCACCTGCTTGGCTTGATAGATGGGCATCTGGGGAGCCTGCTGAGGAACCTGCTTGGCCTGATAGATGGGCATCTGGGGAGCCTGCTGAGGCACCTGCTTGGCCTGATAGATAGGCATCTGGGGAGCCTGCTGAGGCACCTGCTTGGCTTGATAGACTGGCATCTGGGGAGCCTGCTGAGGCACCTGCTTGGCCTGGTAGACTGGCATCTGGGGAGCCTGCTGAGGCACCTGCTTGGCCTGGTAGACTGGCATCTGGGGAGCCTGCTGAGGCACCTGCTTGGCCTGGTAGACTGGCATCTGGGGAGCCTGCTGAGGAACCTGCTTGGCTTGATAGATGGGCATCTGGGGAGCCTGCTGAGGCACCTGCTTCGCCTGATAGATGGGCATCTGGGGAGCCTGCTGAGGCACCTGCTGGGGAACCTGCTTGGCCTGATAGACAGGCATCTGGGGAACCTGCTGGGGAACCTGCTGGGGAACCTGCTGGGGAACCTGCTGGGGAACCTGCTGGGGAACCTGCTGGGGAACCTGCTGGGGAACCTGCTGGGGAACCTGCTGGGGAACCTGCTGGGGAACCTGCTGCACTTGATAAACATGCTGCTGGGGAGCCTGCTGAGGCACCTGCAGCATCTGCTTTGGTATGAAGCTACGCTGCTGGGGCCCCTCTTGCTCCTGCTCAGTTACTTCTGGTTGTGGCACCTCTGCCTTTTTGTAGCTGGGTTCTTCAAGCTGCTCGGGTGGATCACTGGACTCTTCTTCCTGTTTCGGTATCAAGAAAATCAACAGGTTTTTATTAATTGTTTCTTTTGATTGGCTGTTTAGTTCTTTTATGTGACACTGGTGTCTTAGATTCACAGTATAGCCTTATACTTGCCGTAGTTGTGGTTGAATCATTGCCACTGAGTGCCCCAGTGCTCCATAAAGAATCATCTCCAGTGTTCAAGCTAAAAGCTTCTTTATAGCCAGCAAGTGCAACATCTAGGTCTCCATTCCCCTCAGCAGATCCTGCATCAAAAGCTAGAGAACAAATGCTTCAGGAAATGTTCTACTGATACTTGGATTGTTTAACCAAATGACTGAACTTACCATTTGCTTGATGGCATCCCACAGCAAGCAAGGAAAACAGCAACCATCTAGGCAAGACACAAACAAGTTATGATATGCTTTAAGAGTTCAGCAAAGATTACATAGACACAATGAAAAGTTACCCAAACAGAAACCCCATGGTTTCAGCCACAGTCATAGGCCGGTGCAGCAGCAAACACACTCAGCTCCTACCAATCCACACAACTGAACCAGTCAGAGAACAATGAGTAGATCAAGCTCCACCAGAGCTGCTTATAAGCCTTCCCTGCTAATTAACTGGACACAGGTGTGAGTAGTTGAAGACAGGTGTGGCTAATTATCCCAGCAGGTCATGTGCACTGCAGTGAGGAAGCTTTCAGAGAAGAAAGACTGGGACACTGTGGATTAGCCACATATATATTATTTCATCCATTTCACGGTACACAGTGGACTTTGGTGAAGTTTGGCAGGCAAATAAAGCATCTAACAAAGGAAGAATGAACAAAAGGACCAGTTCTAACTTTTAGAATGTATTTATTTTTAATGCAAATGATAAAATACAACACAGTACAATAGAAAAATCTGGGGATGTGAAAATGAAAAGTCATGTGAGGTTAGTGAGTCTTGATTTATATAATATATAACATGATATATTTAACCAAATACACCAAAGTATAAAGTATGGAACTCAGGTGGAAGCAAAATGGGGACAACAATTTTAGAATATAAACAATGGAAGTTAAGTCTATCATTCAAGGTATCTTTAACATAAAAAAACAACTTTTTTAAAACTTTGGTTCAAATATTATTGAAACCCAAAGCAGAAATGCTTCCATATTTAATTGGTTTCCCTGTGATGAGTTATTCAAACTTTTCCCGCCTCAAGATGTAATCTTATGTCCTCATTTTCTCTGGATAACATAGTTTGTTTTCTTGTGATAGCCGTTTTCTGTTTGTTTTGTGTGTCTTTCTAACTCTAAGAGTAAATGCTATGATGTCAAGTTCTGAAAACAACAGAAATTTATTTATATCAGAGTAAAAATTAAGTAAATAAAATGTATGAAAGCATCACTGCCTTTTTATTTTTTATTAATTCTATCTTATTATAATATATGTTATATTTATTTATCTGATTTTAATTTATTCTATTTTTCTGTCACTTCTCAGATGTTTTTATTCTATCTTATTTTATTATAATTTATTTTTATATCTATTTATCTTGTATTTATCTGATTTTATTTTATTTGATTGATTTATTATAATTATCTTATGCTATTTTATTTTTCTATCACTTCTCTGATTTTATTTGATTCTATCTTGTTATATTATATTCTTAAATTTATTCAACTGGAATTTATCTGATTTTAATTAGTTTTATTTTATGTTCTATCACCTCTCGATTTTTTTTAATTATATCTTATTATATTATTAAAAAAATTATATTTATTTATCATGTTTTTATCTGATTTTATTTGATTGATTTATTATAACGATTTGATTTGATTTTTCTGACACTTCTCTGATTTTATTTTATTGTTTTGATCATCATGGTTTTATTTTTAAGTAAGTTTTTATCACTTTCATTTCCACTTTTAGGTATTCCTGTTGTTTTCTGTCTCTGTTCTTTTGTGAAGCACTTTGGGCCGCATGTTTGAATGCATGTAAGGTGCTTTATAGATAAAAATGAGTCGATCTGAATAGTGCTTTTATAAATATTTATGATGAAATAATTTTTTATTATTTTATTTTCATCATCTGTATTTTTAAACCCAAAAAATGCAATCTAAAAATGTATTTATCTCAAAATATTCAGAGTTAATAAGTTGGTTTTATTACAACCCCTAGAAAAACTACATTTCCCAGCAGAAACGATCTTACACAATGTCTTCGTGACTTCCTGGAATCAGCCTTCAAAATAAGAGTCTTCCTTTACGTTGTCTGTTGTGATACTCAGCCAAATCTAAACGCGGGCTTTTATTTTGAAACCAAGGTCAACCCACGGTGTTTCGTCGCTCTCTGGCGGGGCGTCAGCTCCAGAGACCGGGGGAGGGTAAGAACCGTATTACCGGTCGGCTCCTCGCAGGTTCAGTCCGCCGACATGAGGCTCCGTCTGGCCGGGGCCGTGCTGCTGACGGCGGCCGCATACTACGTCTACCTGCCGCTGCCCACGGGAGTCTGCGAGCCGTGGAAGCTGATGCTGCTGGACGCGCTGTTTAGGAGCTTCATGAAAGCGGTGAGAGGTGGAGGATGCACTGAGGGGGGCAGACAGGAGGAGGAGGAGGTGGAGGAGGAGGAGGAGGACAGGTGGAGGAGAAAATCCTTACATGGGTGCAAAAGATTCAAAATTACATAAAGAAGAAGATTTAGAAATAGACGACAAGGGAATAAAACAGGAGAGGCCATGTTTAGTGTGTAGACTTAACAAGGTGGTTTATATTTAAAGGCACTATGAGGAGTTTTTAACTGGCTGAGAAACAGACTGAAACTGGTACTGATGCCTCTTTATGACCCCCAAAAGCAAACAAGACCATCCACTACAACACTGATCTCTTCTCTGTTGTCATTTTAATGCTCTGAGGGGGTCGGTGTCAGAACAGGTGATTGACATCTTGCTTTAGAAACACCCTTTTTTGACTGTTTTCATTGCAAAGAATCACATTGTGTGATAAATCCTAATGTTAAAGCTGCTGTGATGAACTTTTAGCTTGTATTGATTATGGCGCCCCCTTGTGGACAAAGTGATACCTCTTATCTCTTGTCCTGTACATGCAAAATAAGTGTCTTCAGACAATAACCTCATCCTGTTGTCTTTTAACATTTAGACTTATCTTACTATGTGATTATTTGCAATGAAAACAGCCAAAAAAGGGTGTTTCTAAAGCAAGATGTCAATCATCTGTTCTGACACCTACCCCCCTCAGAGCGGTGTCAGGCATTAAAATGACAACAGAGAAGGTGTCAGTGTTGTTGTGGATGGTCTTGTTTGCTTTTGAGGGTCATAAAGAGGCATCAGTATGTTCAGTCTGTTTCTCAGCCTGTTAAAAACTCCTCATAGTGCCTTTAAAAGACAACAGGATGAGGTTATTGTCTGCAGACACTTATGTTGCATGTACAGGACAAGAGATAAGAGGTATCACTTTGTCCACAAGGGGGCGCCAGAATCGATACAAACTAAAAGTTCCTCACAGCAGCTTTAAGTTGATGTTTTGTAAAATAAGCATAAAATTAAAACAAATAATGTAGTATAAAAATAGTTTTTAATATGACAGATAAAAGCAGGAGAAATTCAACCTCACAAAAAATTATAATAATAAATAAATAAATCTGAGAAGGAAAAATGATAAAACAAAAATAACACACAGTTTATACAAGAAAAAATAACATTAATTAAAAAAAAAAGATAAGCTGTGTCACACCACAGTTCTTTTAAGTCGTACAGTCTCCATATATTTAAGACGTACTGTTCTATAGTGCATTAAAGCAGATTAGTCCTGAGCAGATTATCACAAACTATACCTTTCTTTATTAAACTTAAGGTCAGATTAGGAGAATCAAACAGAACAGATTCTTTTGCAGCTTTCACGAACAAGTCTGGAGGAAAGAGCTGAACTCAGGGGATGAGGCAAATCTGCACAGAATAGAACAACATAGACTAAAACAGGAGGCTTGTATGGACATGCATGTGTACATTTCATTTTTTGAACTTTTATTAGAAATGTCTTGTAAACAAAATTGTAGTTTTAGAATTTTTGCATAATTAAAAATATATTAAGTTATTTTAATTATACATAATTACAGTAGTATTTATTCATGCATTTATTTTACTTCATTTATAAGTACATTTGATTTGTTTCTACGGAAGCCCTAAGAGGACATGATTCAATACATTTTATTTTCTCTGTTTTCTCAAGATCACAACTTATTTTTTTCACTTTGTTTCTTGAGATATAAAGAGAAATAAGCCAGGAAAACTGAGTAAATAAAATGTATTTAATCATGTCCTCTTAGGTTTTCCATACATATGGTAACCAAGTAACTTTAGGTAAAAGGAAAGGCCCGTCTTAAGTTTCTTTAATTGTTTTGTTTGTTTGTTTTTGTCACAAATATTGCTTAGATAATTTTGCCTCAGTAAATAAAAATATATATTTTGTTAGGAGACATTTATCTTACAGGTTGAAGATCAAAAACCCCCCAAAAACAAGCTTCTTTCTCTGAATCCTGTTATCACAAGAAAAATAAGTTGAGATCTTGAGGTAACCGAGAAAATCAAATGTATGTAATCATGTCCTTTCAGGGCTTCCGTAGTTTTCAAATCTTGACTGAATGCCGTCTTATTATTCTAACTTGTAACCTCCAAAGTTCTAAAGACAAAAACAAACAGACAAACAGGCTGAACTACATCTCATAGTCTGAGAAATGTTTTGTCTTCTTGATCCACAGAAAAGTGTCACATTATCTCAAGTCAACAAGATAAATGAATCCGTTAAAATGAGAAAACAAGCTTTGTCCTTCCAAGATGAGAAAGATGAGTCTGCAGAATAAAACTGGAGTTGCTACATCACAGAACAAACAGTGTTGTTATCTCAACATGACGAGATAAATACCACTTTGACCTTTTAGATAAGATGTTTGTTCTCCTTGAACTACATCTGAAAAAGTGGTATCAAGTTCAATGCAGAGTGAGTGTTTCCTAAAATAAGCTGAGCTGTTTAAGGACTGAAGCCGAGTCATGATGCTAATTTAAGACAACAGTTATAAACCCAGCAGAGAAATCAAACACCCGTCATCATCACACAGATATAGATGCAGATGTGTGCCTAACATGAGTCTGGTCCTGCTGGAGGTTTCTGCCTGTTAAAGGAAGTTTGTCCTTGCCACTGTAACTTGCTAAATGCTGCAAAGTGCTCTGCTCATGGTGGATTAAGATGAGATCAGACTGAGTCCTGTCTGTAAGATGGGACTGGATCTGATCCGGTCTTGATGTTGGGTCTTTGTTGATAATAGATCATAGAGTACGGTCTAGACCTGCTCTGTTTGGAAAGAGTCTGAGGAGAACGTTTGTTGGGATTTGGCGCTTTATAAATAAAGATTGATTGAGACAAGAATTGAAGAATTGAAGATGGCGTGCTCAAAAGGCCGTCTCAAGAGTTGGTAGACCCATTAGCAAAGCTGTCAGCTAGCTGAAGGCCTGGAGAGCACCACAGATAAGGCTGCTTTTTACTGACACTGATGGATTAATGATAGACGTTTTAATTTGAATTAAATCTAACATTTTACTCCAAAATAAAATAAAAATAGAGTTTAATTTATTTCCATTATAATTATTTGAAAAAATGTAATTATTTTTTTAATTAGAAAAAAACCCCTTAATTTCTTTTTTTCGAAAAAATAATAATAATCTCGCTCAATTTGTTTTTGGACCATCAGGGAAAGAAAGCAACCTTAAATCAGTCTTTATCATGTAAAATCAGTGCAGTTAGAATGTATTGATTTATGTCCACTCTGGGCTTCCATACTGTTCACTGTTCATGCCACAACATGAAGTGATGGAGAAGAACAGGATACAACAGCATTATTTAAATGTATAAACAGTTAGATTTCTTCTTCTGTGGTATTTCTAATTAATAATGTGTCATATTAAGTTCAGCTTAAGGATATACCAGTACTTTAGTTTCCCCTCTTGATTGCAGAACATTTTCCTCCTTTGCAAGTAAAAATAAACTATTTCAAAAGACACTTTAATTATCTGAAAAATGCATAATCCTTAAGCTTTTGGCGAGACCCCAGCGAAGTGAAATAAGGACACAGACTGGTGAAACCAGGTAAAACCAAGCATCAACCTCCGGTCTGAAACGATGAAGCCCATGTGGAAGTGTTATAAACTGCAATACATTGAGAATCAGCTTGAGGCTGGCTGCAGAAACACAGGAAACCACATAGACATGAATGGGAAAAAGACGATCTTTGCAGCATTAATAAACATGTTTACAGCTTGGTTCAAAAACAGCTTGGCTACAGAAGCTAATCTCTCTATCGGCACACACTGTACAGGGGGGGGGGGGAATTTATTTCTAACGCGACGGTTCAGAAGATATTAAGATTCTGCCTGAATGAGTTCTGAAATTCCAATATGGCTGCCGCCGTTGATTGGCTTCATAACAGCTCTCAGGAACAGATGGGTGACGTCATGGATACTACGTCCATACTTCATACAGTCTATGGGTAAAACGCAGGACAGATGATCTAGGAGAATCTACAGGGAAGGTGCACAACTGATGATGCAATGTGTGAAATGACCATTGACCCTTCAGCCCTGCAACCAGCACCTGTTTGATACAGTGCCAGCCTTGTTGCGCGCACGTAACAGAGCGGCTGTAACTCTATTAGCATAAGCTGCTGATTAGCTCACAATGGCAGTTCACACACCCAAATCTGAGATTGCGTCACTGCGGTGTAACGGGTTCTTCTTGCACCACACTCCCTGCAGGAGACAGGTTTTTCATACCTGAGGTTTCTCCCCCTGCAGCGGTACATGTTCCACATGTTCCACTATGTTCCAATGTTATTTCAATCACACACACACACACACACACACACAGAAGTTTTAGCGTGAAATCAGAAGCTGACTGCCTCAAAGTTGCATCTTTTTGTCAGGACCAAGCGGCATCCTCCAGTCTTAAAATATTAAGCCCATGCAGAAGTGTTTGAAAACTGCAGTTCCTCAAATGTCCACTAGAGGCTGGCTGCAGAAACACTGAAACCACATACACACCCATTCAAAGAAGACGATCTTTACAGCAGAAATAAACATGTTTGCAGCCTGGTTCAAAAAACAGTTTAGGTCTGAATGGCTCATTTATCTATCGTCACACACTGTACTAAACTAAAGAGTTGTGCCCAAATAAGGGCATTGCTGACTTGATTGACAGGCGGACAATCGGCTTCAAAACAGCGCTTCAGAAACAGGCGGATGACATCACGGATACTACGTCCATTTCTCCCTCTCTTATATAAACTGTGTTTGTGTTTCAGAGTGACATAGCCCACGCTCTGGGGGTGTGTCACCGGCTCCACATGTTGAACCAGGTGGTCTCCTGGTTGGAGGAGATCGAGGCTCGGTCCAGTCCCACCCTGCATGTGACGGACTTCGACCTGGGCGGCGTTCCCGCCCGGGTCTTCCAGCCGAAAGGGGGGAAGCAGCTGAAGAGAGGGGTCATATACTTCCACGGGGGAGGATGGGCCCTCGGCAGCGGACGTGAGTGCAGAATATAAACTCTGTAGAGTATGAGGAAGGGTCTTTGTGATGATTTTAGACGTGTGTTTTCAAATGTACAAAGTGAAGGAGTCAGAAACATGCAGTATCTCTTCGTGTTAGTCTTTGACAGCTTTGGCCTCCCTGATAACAAAGTCTTCTTCTGATCTTTGCTTCACACGTGAACTTTGCACGTCTTATAAAATGTTGTATTACTTTATTTTATGCATCAATATATCACTCTTGTTCCTCCTGAGGTTATCACATGTTTTATTTCCCATCTTGTGAAACTCACAGCTTCTCTCCCTGTCTTCATGTTCTTTCCTTTAAGCTGTATTTCTTCTCTGAAAGCTGGGACACAAAAAATGTCCATTACTCTCACTCTTGTCAGAAGAATGTAAGATTTGCATGCAGTAAGTTATATTTGGTGGTATGGCTCGTATGTGGAATGCAAAAGCCTGAGGCGGAGAGAGCAGCAGCAGAAGCTGCATTTCAACCAAGAGTTCCGGGGTCTTTTAGCCCCCAGAACTACTTTACCCTGAACTAAAAGGTTCCTGTGCCCCCATTGTTGTCTGCGTTTCGACCGCGGGCTGAAGTCCCAGGTAGATTGTGTAAATCAGGCCAGTGATGTATGGAGGAAATAAAGTAAATGCACTACACCACCAGACCAGTAGAGGGCAGTAACACAAAGAGGAATGCCATTCATCACAGATGACACCATAGAAGCAGACGGACAGGCAGGTATCATTATGAGCAACACAACAGTTAGCCTGTTAGCATGAAGAGACTCAGCTGGCGCTGTTTTAGATGGTGCTATATTTCATCACAGATGGATTCACTGAATCAACACGTGAGAGGAGATAAGCGTGAGTAGCAAAGACGTTTCAACACGGCTTTAGAATCCTTTTGAACTCAAAAAGCCGTGGCAGAGATCGGCGGGTGTTTTGGTTTAAACAGCGACCCTGTTAACTGGAGACTCTCAGCTGGATGCATCCCTCATAAACGTCTTTAGACGATCATTAAATATCTGATGAGGATATTTTGAAATCTTAATAAAAACTAAACTAGTTTGCATTCCCAGGAACTCCCTCTGTGTTTCAACAGCTGTGTAAACTCCACAAACACTGACACGTTCAGCTGAAGGTCTCCAGTTTACAGGGTCACTTTTAAAACCGGAACACCGGGAGGAGAGACGCATTCACGGTGGGCTCAGAGAAGACTACTGTTACAAGCTGCTAAATCAAGAGAATCACAGCTTCTTCTTTTGAAAAGTACACACACATACAAAAAAGATAGAACAAATAAAAACTAATGAAAGAAAGAGAAATCAAGTGAATCACAGATGTGTGTGATGTTATTGTGGACGGAGGGAGGAATAAAAACACTGAAGGTTAATCTACCAATCAGACACGTTCAGCATTGCAGGCCCCGCCCCCTGAAAGTCCCGGGACTTTTGAAAAGTACTGCCCCCCTAGCAGGGGCTTTTTAGGGGGGAGATTATCTACCCCTGAACTAAATTTAGACCCTGGGTCCACCAGTCGAAACACACCTAGTTCAGGGGTAAAGTTCCTCCTTGATTTAGCTGCATTAAAGGATCAAAATTTCTTGAAATAACAGGAAGTTAGTCGCTTCATAACATCCCTAATTTAACATCATTCATTAACGTAACCTTCTCTCTCCACAGGGATGCGATCGTACGACCTTCTTTGTCGGAAAATGGCGGAGGACCTGGACTCTGTCGTCATGTCTGTTGAGTAAGTTTCATCGCATTAAAATAAAAACATGAACTGAGATCAGAGAAATATCAGAAGTGATGTGAGTGGTTCATTTCTTCTTTAACTCTGTCTCCTCTTGATGTCCTGAAGTTACCGTCTCGCTCCGGAGGCGGTGTTCCCGGATCAGTACCACGATGCGTTGGCGGCGTCGCGGGCCTTCCTCTCCTCTGAGGTTTTGGAACGTTACAGCATCGACCCACAGAGGGTGTGCGTGTCGGGTGACAGCGCCGGGGGGAATCTGGCCGCTGCTGTGGCCCAGGAGGTATGAAAATAAACACACACACACATCAGCGTGTCTCAGCAGAGACTGATATGAAAACTCGAGAGCAGATCTTCAGTTGGATTAGTCTCCGTTCAGTCAGTCAGAGACAGACAGAGGACTCTTACACGCCGTGTGACACAAAGCTGGAGCCAGATTTGAGTCAGTTCAGCTGCAAACATGTATTTGGGTGATTCATCCGTCCGTTTAAACCTCTGAGCAAACACAGGAGATTAATATGAGACTTAAAGCATCACTACGCCTTTGTGCTGACTCGCTGCACCCTGAAACAGCCACCTCCTCAGCCTCAATACGCCTTTGTTACGATCTCTGAGGGAGGATCAGAACGGGAACGACTTCCAGAGTTGAAGCATGAAGCCAATGTGGAGGTGCACAAACCTGCAGTTCCTCTTGTGTCCACTTGAGGCTGTCTGAAAAAACAAGGAGGCTCCATCAGGCCTCATTCTGTGATGCACATTAAACATGTTTACATCCTGGTACAAGCTCATTTATTTATTCATGCACACTGTACAGGGTTAACATGTGATTATAGAACATATGTTTTGAGTTTGTAAAGGCTAAGAGTGATGCATAAGTTGACTTAGTTAGTGGCTGTATGGAGAGGTGGATGTGTTGTAGCTGCCATTGCTCCGCTTGTGTCAGTGTCCAGGTTGATTTTAAGATTATTTCCTGAAAACAAAACTACTACGTCATAAAAACAAAAAAGTCTAATTTATTTATAAAATACAGTGCTTAAAAAAAAAGTGAAACCAAAAAATTATGAAGAAGAATTAAAAAAAAAAAAAAGTTAAAAGAAATAGACAAAAGAAAATAATGAAAACATTCAAAAAGAAAAATTTTAAAAGGGAAAAAAAAGGAAAAAGAAAAAAGAAATGAATTGAAAAAGAAAAAACTGAAAAGAAGAAAAATTGGAAAAGAAAATTCAAAAATTAAAGAAGGGAAAAAAGAAATATTTAAAAAGAAAAAGAAAACATGGAAAAAATACAACAAAGAAATAAATTCATAAAGAAAAAACTGAAAATAAAGTTAAAAATTAAAAAAGGGAAAAAGACAACAAAAAATACATTGAAAAAGAAAACAGAAAAAAATGAAAAGAAGAAAAAGAAAACGATTTAAAAGAAAATGAAAAATGGAAATGGGGAAAAAAAGAACAATTTTAAAAAAGAAAAAGAAAAAGAAGAGAAAAATGTGAAAAGAAGGAAAAGAAAAATTGTGTGAAACTCTCAATGAATGAATGAATGAATGAATGAATGAAAGCTTCCTGTTTGCCTGCAGACAGAGACTGTTTACACAGTGAGGCTCACACAGTGATTAACACTCAGCTATCTCCAGAATGATGTTCGTCACTCTGTGTAAACAAACCATTTAACCCTTTATAAGCCCTGAGCTTCACGTGACCTTTGACCTCACCCCTCCTGTGTCCACAGCTCAGCTCAGACGACACTCTGGCGGTGAAGTTCAAAACCCAGGCTCTGGTCTACCCTGTGCTGCAGGCGCTGGACTTCTACACCCCGTCCTACCAGCAGAACCGCGCCGTGCCCATCCTCTACAGACCCTACATGGCTCGCTTCTGGCTGGAGTACCTGGGCGCCGATCGCTCCCTGGAGCCCCTCCTCCTCGCTAACAACCACAGCTCCCTAGACCAACCGGACATCGGCGCCAGCACCCGATCAAAACTGGACTGGACCGCTTTGCTCCCGTCCGAGCGCAGGAAGCACTTCAGGCCGGTTTTGAAGGAAACGGGGTCACCTGGAGTGATGGGTGTGGTGCCGGGGCTGGTGGACGTGAGGGCGGCGCCCCTGCTGGCGGAGCAGGAGGTTCTGGGTCGGACACCTAAAGCGTACGTGATGACGTGTGAGTTCGACGTGCTGAGAGACGACGGGTTGATGTACGTGAGGCGCCTGCAGGACGCCGGCGTCTCGGTGACCAGCGATCACTACGAGGACGGCTTTCACGGCTGCATGGTGTTCGCCTTCCTACCGATGATGTCTGGAGTCGGACAGAGGAGCATGGAGAACTACATCCGCTGGCTGGACCAGAATCTGTAGACTAGGAGTGCTGCAGATCCTCTAACGGTCTGCGGGGAGAGTGTGTGGCACCAAAGACATCCTGGAGCAGAAAGTCTGGTACTTCAGAGAGCTCCTCTTGGATCTGTAGAGCGGGAAAGTCTTTGGTTTTTGTTAATGGAACACACAAGGACGAGCGGATCACAAATCAGGCCTGTGAATGTAGAGAAGGTTGATCTGCTGTCCTCAGCTGATGGAAAAAAGAAAATCTATGTGAAGTTTAAGATTTTAAAACACAGAACTACAAATTTAAAAAAAGAGATGTTCCTGCTTTGAAGCTGCTCGCACATTTATCACGGGTAGAAGTTCTCACTAACTCGTCCTCAGTGTGAGGATTTAAAGGTTTCTCCACTAGAGGGCAGACCGGACCAAATCATGCAGAAAGTCTTCCTCAGAGAAACTCTGATTCTGCTAAATGTAAACAAACAGAAAAACACTAAAGAGGCATTTTTAGATTCTCTCTTTCACTCTTTTAGTATCACCTTTCAGTCAGACGTGTGTGAGAATCACTGAAGCACAAAGCTTTCACACTGAAACCAAAATGTTTCAAATCAAGTGACCAAAGAAGTGAAGCTTTCACACTAACCACAGAATCCAACGGTCTGCAGAACGACGGGAAACTGGAGGCTCATTATTCACAACAAATCCAGCATGTTCACGATGTCTGTGCATTCAACTCAACTTTATTTATACAGCAGATTTCATACAAACAAACATGCAGCTTAAAGTGCTTCACAGAATAACAGAGAGACAGAAAACTACAGAGATGGGTAAAATAATAAAAGATGTAATGATAAATAAAATACTTAAAAATAAAATAAATAAGAGTACAAAGCAACATTTTAAGTACATTTTTAAGTAAAAAAAATCTGATAAATACAAGAATTAAATAGATCACTCAATAAATAAGATTAATAAATGTTTAAATTATTATTTAAAGGGTTAAAATAAATTTATTCTCAAAATAAAAAGTTAGATTTTTGGCCTTTTTGCCTTTATTGATAGAACAGCTGAAGAGAGGCAGGAAATGTGGGGAGTAGAGAGCGGGGGAAGACATGCAGGAAATTGACGACCGGCCGGGAGTCGAACCGGTGACCCCTGTGATGAGGACTTTAGCCTCTAAATGTGGGGTGCTTAGACCGCTAGGCCACCAGCACCCCATTAAAACACTTTTTAAACGTCAGGAGCAGCGCAGTGAAGACGATTCAGAGACTGAGACAAACACTAAAACTGATTTAAATACCAGTTTGAACAGGGATGTGCAAACAGTTCATCAGTATGGTCACCAAAGTTGCACATTTTCTTTAGCTTGAAGGACAACAGACCTTTGCTGAATTAGTCGTGCACAAATCTAATAATGCAAAGATAAAATGAAGTATTTGAGAATCATTTTACATTGTTTATATTTTAACCAGAGCTGCAGACAGCTCTTTAAAAAGCTCCTGTGTGGAGTTTAAAGCTGGTAATGAAACAACCTGAAATGAACACTGAGGCATCTTTAATATCCAGATTATTCTCAATAAGTGAGACATGTGACCAGTAAAAGAATCATGGTGATCTAAATAAATTAAATCAATAAAATTAAATTAATTCAGAGAAATGACAGAAAATAAAATGATATCAATCAAATAAAAAACATCAGATAATTATCAGAAAATAAAATGAATATATAATAATATTGAATATAGAAAATGAATAAAAATGATGCTAAAACATTGGTAATACTGAGAATTATGCAGTCCAGGGCTTGAAGGAGATTATTCCAAGTTAAAAGCCAGATTAGAAAGTTAAGCCTTTAAAAACACAGAGCTGGCTGTTCTGATGTCCAGTCTCATGGGTCCTGTAACGTGGAGTTATATCTCGACTTGTGGTGATGTAAAGAGACCTAAAAAATAGCTTCATTTGACCAAAGTCAAAGATAAGGTGACAATTTATACTGCAAAATAATTTCTTGCAACCTCTGCATCAATTTAAACCAAATTGCAAAACCTTCAATTGTTTGCAGGTTGAAAAATATGCCGCTTCCTCCTCCTTCGCTCAAAGCAACTTTAGAACGAGTTCCTAGGTTAAACATAATGATCCATAGTTGTAATTCATGTTGGAACCAGCAGGATGAAAGCGAGATAACTAAGGCTCAATAATGCAACCACTAACTTATACATATAAATCCCAAGTTTGTCCACAGGGGGCGCCAAAATCGACACAGTAATAACAATAATAATCTTTATTTATCTTGCACTTTTCAAATAAGAAAGAAACAATACAAGATAACGCTTTGTAAGTTGGGACTACCTCTTAAAACGTTAGCAGCATGTAAACTCCGACCGAAATTTGGGATTACATCGGAATCAGGCGACATGTGAACGACGCCGGAGGGAATAATGAGCCTTCAGTCGTCTGCCGGATTGAATCCTGATCTGACAAGTTCTCTTGGTCAAAGTTCCTCTTCAGCTTTTATTCTTTTATGATGCACTGAGACACTGGAGCACACACACACACACTCACTCACACACACACACACTCACACACACACACACACACAAAGAAAAGTATGCCAGAGTTCACATCTGTGTATATTCACTGGATTGTGCAATATTGTGTGTTTGACAGCATCCCTCACTCTGTAACTTCACCCTCTGATGACCACTGCACACGCACGGCCAATGCAAAGACGATGATGATGATGATGATGATGATGATGATGATGATGATGATGAGAGCTGTGAAATACATGTGAGAATTACTGTAAGACGTCCCAAACGGACTCTCGTGTTTCCCTCCAGACCTCTGCAGGCCCAAAGCTAACGCGACGGACTGACAGCAGCGAGACGGACGGACGGACGGACGGACGGACTCGGGGTTTGGCTCTCAGCCCAGAAACGCTGAGTGTGGTCATTACGCGGTAAAACACTGGCGACCAGGAGAGTTTCTTCTTCTTCTTCTTCTTCTCTCTGAAGGACCATTTACTCCCAACATGTGTGAGCAATGCAACGTCTGTACGCACACGCTTTTGTAAGCTTTCTAAAAAAAACCTGTTTGATATGCACACACTGTTGAATAAATCATTTATATATATCAGAAAATATGGACTCAGAGATTAGATAAGGACGTTTGAATGTTCCCAAGTGCTGTAAATTGAGTTGAAAGGACACATGAAATAGTTTTATATTGTTTAAATACGGTTTTAATATACGTCTGTTTATGTAAGAGCTTGTTCCAGCCAAGAAAACAAACAAAAGCAGCCCCAGATGTTCCCCTGCAGCGCCTCAAGTAGCTGCTTTTATTGGCTCCTGTGACAACTGTTGTGGTATGCAGAGGGCACCATTACAGTGTTCTGTTTTCTTTATGTCATTGTGTTTTCCTCACGCACGCACAGTTTGAGTTTGGTGAAGTGTGTGAGTGAACGCACATCATTCCTAGAGAGACGAGCGGGCGCTGCAGGGGACGCCTGCAGAGGGCGAGCTGTGGCGGCGGGGCGAGCTCGAAGCTTTTAATGAGAGTTTATCTTTTTGTGAAAGACTTGAGAAGTTTGATATGTTTTGTAAGCTAAATCTTCTGTTTTAAATCAACTGTAATTTTTGTTTCTGGTGTGGATATTTGTGGGTGAGATGATTAAATACAGTCTAAATATCGATTGTTTGCATGTGGAGTGTTTTTTTTGGAGCTCTTGTAGAAGAGAAACATGCAAACAAAGCTTCAATTTAAAGCCTTCAATTAGATTTTTTAGATTGAAGGTCATAAAACATCTTTAAAAAGTTGTACTTTTATTTTGAAAGGTCTCAAATATTAGGTGGCAAATCAAATCTGCACCGACCAGTTAGAAATATATCATTTTATTATTATTATTATTTGTGTTTATGTGACAGCATTTCCAGCAGCATGATGTATGCATTCACAAAGCAATTTGAAAGACTGGGAGAAAAAGATAAAAAATGCAAGAAACAACAATTAAGAGCCGATTTGCAACGTATGCATAAAAGCCTTTAAACTTAAAGCTTAATATTCTGCATCTGTGTTAAAAAAAGGTGCCATTTTTCTGTTTTTAAAAAGGCTTAAATTTGATTTTAAAAAGTCTAGGAATCAGGAAATCCTTCTTTGATTAATAAATCAAGGAAAAAAAGCCAAACGTGTTGATTCCACCTCAGGAAGTTGCACATATCCAGAGTTTATGATGATAATTTATTGCATGATTAACCTTTTTGTGGTTGCGGACTCTCACATGTTTCTCAAACTTCTTTAGGACACTATGTGATCTAATAAAACTCCATTTGAAAAATAATTAGAAGCTTATTTTTAGGGAAATTCATGAGAGAATGATTCCACTGTGAAGCTCATCTGGTGCTTGTGCTCATATAAAATGATCGTCGGCACCAGATGGAGCCTCGTGATGCTTGGCGTTAGATAAAAGTAAGCCTACATATATTATAGGAAACTTGCATACGTATAATTATTATACATATTATAATGCATTAAAGAAATAAAAGAAACTACAAAGCTTTATCAGACATGACTTTATCATTATTGATGAAATATGATACATGAAAAAAGATAGAAAAATATAACTAATAAATAATGAATAAAGTAAATATTTATTCTTCAATTAAATCTTGTATTAAATCTAAAGTGTGTGTAGCTTTTAAGTTACTTATACATTTTTAAAAGTTGATGTAGTATTTACATTAAGTGACAAGAATTGAAAAGCATGAGTGAGATTTATTAGATTTTTGTAATTCTATGTATATTAAATTTACAAAAGAGGATTAGGGCCACTGAAAAAAAAAAATTAAGGTCAATTTCTTTTTAATTTATTATCATTATTATTCTGAGAAAAAAGTCAGAATTCCAAGAAAAAAGTCAGAATTCTGAGATTTAAGTCAGAATTCTGACTTTTTTCTTAGAATATTAATAATAATTATAAAAAATGAACCTTCATTTTTTTTTTCAGTGTCCCTTATCCTCTTTTGTAGAAATTTAGTGATCAGTATTAAAATATTTATGATGCAACTTCCCCAATTTCACTTTCATAACATAAGATTTTTGTTTTTAGGGGTTAAATTAAGAGTGCAATTCATAAAAATTAACATCAAAATTCTATATATATAAATAAATGTTGTCTTCCTTTTTGCAGAAATCACATTGAATGCTAATTTCTACGAATTTTGATGTGTAAGAAATTGTGGGATTATTTTTATATTGTAATTCTGTAATTTAAGCTTCGTGATGCTTTACAGTGAAGTTTCTGGAGCCACTGCGTCACTTCCGGTGCTCCTCATTGTAGACGTTGGGCCTTACAGCGAAGAAGTTAAACGTCAAATACAGGTCAGATATTCAATTTTAATTAATAAATACTTGTCAGAGTTCATCCTGTTAATGTTTTAGTCCTCTCTTATGATTTTAATGTTTGTATTCTCAAATGTTCACAGATAAGGAGCGCTGGTTAGTAGAGATGTCGGACGTTGGGTCAACTTCCGGTCCCGACATGCTCAGGTAAATGTTTACTTCCGCTCTCTGCCTCTCAACCTGTCCTTCAAAATAAGACTCAAAGAGTTCACAGATGATTATTTGGACAATTTATGCTCATAAAATCAATAACCCTTATTAAAGCCTGAACCATCAAATAACTGCCATTAAATGTAATTCTTTGAAAATGAGGTGTTTCTTAAACCTTCTGACACATAATTTAAAAAAAAGAAATTAAAAAGCAATTTTCATATGAGTTTTAATTTGTATCATATTTGATACATCAGGCATTTTGGTGTAAATTTTTGCTTTAAGTTTCTTATTTTTTTAAACAAACTAAAACATATAAAAACAAAAATTTTAGCCGATCAAACTTTGAGATTCCTTCAAATTTTTACTAGCACTGAATGGTTTAGGCCCAAAATACATAGCTGATCTGTTACTACTTTATGAACCACCTGGACCTCTGAGGTCCTCAGGTACTGGTCTGCTTTCAGTCCCTGGAGTCAGAAGGAAACATGGTGAAGCAGCGTTTAGTCATTATGCACCACATATCTGGAACACACTCCCTGAAAGCTGCAGGTCTGCTCCAACTCTCACCTCTTTTAAATCAAAGACTAATACCTTTTTATTTGCCACTGCCTTCCTATCTTAGCTCATTTTAACTCACTTTAAATTAAAATTTTAATGTCGTTTTTAATATATTTCAATTTTTCCTTTTCTTTTCTGTTTTATTATATTTGTCATTTTAATTGTGTTCTTTTATGCTTGTCTGAATGTTTCCAATGCTTTTAATGTTTCAATGTAAAGCACATTGAGTTGCCCTCGTGGATGAAATGCGCTATACAAATAAAGCTGCCTTGCCTTGCCTTGCCTAAAGTAATTTCAAACCTAGAAATTATTTTTTTCCATATTGCACGACAATGTCATACATATTTTGTAGCAAAAAACCTAATTTATTGTATATTTCTTCTCTCAATTGTTACATTTTTAGTGGAAATCAATGAGCAAAAGACAATTATTTACTAGGGAGCCACTGTAGCGTTCAATCAGTCATCAATTATCATGAAACAGCAGGTTACATATATAAAAATACAATAAATATCCCAATTTCTATTCTAAATATACCTAATTATGTCATGTAAACATGTTCTTAAATAATAAAAAGACTATGTTGCTTTATGGAGTGCATAGTGTATGAAATTTAATAAAAGTATGATTGAGAGGTCTGCAAATAAATACCTGCTGTATCTATTTTGATACACACATTTTCAACATGATTTGACTATAAATGAAGTAATGAAATATTAGTTAGTTTTATATTGCATCAATCCAGTAACTGTTCCTCTTGAAGTTTCATGAACACTTGAAATGTTTTTTTCATTCAAACTTTTGGTTTAAATGTTTTTATTGAGGTAGCAATAATAAAACATTCAATGTTACAGATATTTTCCTCCTTTTCAATTAAATGAAGAAAAACATAAACAACAAACAAACATACAAGTCAACAGATGTAGTGAGTAACACTAAAAGGAAAACAACCACAACAACATAGAGGAAAAATAATACTCAAAACCACCTCCCCACCGCCCCACCTCCACCATATCCACCCACCCTGTTGGGACTGTACTTCCTGTCACTCCAAAGGAGCTCATTAGCTTGTTTTTTCGATACATTCAATATATTGAAGAAGGGGAACCCAAGTCTTTCCATATTGCTCTAGATTGTTTAAAAGTGAGAGCTGAATTCTCTCCATATGAGAGAGTTTTACCATTTCTTCTAACCATACTTTGACAGGTGGAGCCTCTGCTTTCTTCCAAAACATCAAGATAAGTTTTTTAGCTATTATGAGTCCATAGGACAGCAGTTGCTGTTGACTTTTAATAATAATAATAATAATAGTAATACATTTTATTTAAAGGCGCCTTTCTCAGCACTCAAGGACACTGCACAGATATAAATATATACATACACAAATTCACATTAAAGGAAACAAAATCAGAGTCAAAAATGAAAACAATATAAACTAACAAGGGGTAAGAAAAAATAGAAACAATAACAAAATGACAGAGCAATTGGAGTCAGACGGAGTAGGCGGTTTGGAACAGATATGTTTTGAGTTGTGATTTGAAATCGGGGAAAGAATCTGTGTTTCTGAGTTGAGGTGGCAATGAGTTCCAGAGACGGGGAGCAGAGCGGCTGAATGCTCAGCTCCCCATAGTGGTGAGACGGGCGGAGGGGACAGACAGGTGTATGGAGGAAGAGGATCTGAGGGAGCGGGAGGGAGTGGGAACATGGAGGAGGTCGGACAGATATGGGGGGGGGGGGCGAGGTTGTGGATGGTCTTGAATGTTAACAGAAGGACTTTGAACTGAATACGGAACTGAACAGGGAGCCGGTGGAGCTGTTGGAGGACAGGAGGGATGTGGTGGATGGAGGGGGTTCGGGCAATGATACGGGCAGCTCAATTTTTATCCAACTGGAGAGTCTGGTCAGAAATTCCAAATAGCACAAGAAAAAGGTTTCAGAATTACATGCAACATTTCAGAAAGAGAGAAACAGAGTTAACTTTAGGCAGTAAACAAAACTATGAAGAAAGTTTGCTTCTCTGCTATGGCATTTGTCACAGAGTGGGGATACATCTGGAAAAATGTATGTCACTTTGTTTTAGTATAGTGAAGTCTGTGAACTATCTTAAATTGACTAAGGCGGTGTCTAGAGTTGGCAGAGTGTTTACGTATGTTCTCTAGAGCTTTGTCCCAGATAACGTTTTCGATCTCTACACCCAACTCCAGTTTCATTCAAACTTTTGCTAAATTGTTAAAAATATCCTTGAAAAACCTCGAGTGGGTCTCTGATCCACAGCTGACATTTTTAAAATCTCTAAAAGTAGTATGGGAGGTAGAACCTTCTGTTATCAGGCCCCTCTCCTTTGGAATCATCTACCAGTCAGGGTCCGGGAGGCAGACACCCTCTCTACTTTTAAGAGTAGGCTTCAAACTTTCCTTTTTGATAAAGCTTATAGTTAGAGCTGGATCAGGCTTGGACCAGCTTTTGTCATGCTGCTATAGGCCTAGACTGCCGGGGGAACTGGCACACTGGGATCCTAGCTCAACCCCTTCCCCCCAACCCCCTCATCACTTACTTTAACTCTGCCTGTCCCATTAAAGTTACTAACCATAGACCTTTCTGGAGTCCCTGAGCTCCATTGTCTCGTAGATTCCTCTGAGCTGCCTTCTCTCTCTTATTCTCCTCTATCCCTCTTTCCAGACCCAACTCAGTCGAGGCATGATGGCTGTCTAACATGAGTCTGGTCCTGCTGGAGGTTTCTGCCTGTTAAAAGGAAGTTTTTCCTCACCACTGTAACTAGCTAAATACTGCGATGTGCAATGCTCATGATGGATTAAGGTGGGGTCAGACTGAGTCTTACCCTGTCTTGGTGTTGGGTCTCTGTTCATAATTTGACATTGAGTGGTCTAGACCTCCTATGTTTGTAAAAGCGTCTTGAGATAACGTTTGTTGTGATTTGGCGCTATACAAATAAAGATTGATTGATTGATTAATTACTCACACCTGGTGGATTATCCGTGCACTGCATGTATCTGATTGTACACATCAGGTTTTTACTGAAAAAATATATCACACTGATGATGTAGAGGTCTCAAAAACTGATGTATCAAATATGACACGCTTGGTGTTTTAGGGTTAAGGAAAGAGGGATTTAAAAAATGCATTTTTTAGCCTGATATCGATTGATGAAGTTTTAATAATGGTAATTAAATCATGAAATATTTTGAATAAGGTGTAATGCAACAAAAAGAGTTCAGTTTAAACTTTCTAAAGGACACTCTTCATGGAGTCCAGTTCACTCTGTTCGCTCGCTGACCTCCAAAAGGACTCCAGATGTTTTTGTTTTCTTGATTTGATGCGCAGCTGCAAAAAACACACAAACATAATCATCATTTCTCAGTTATAAAAAAATATTTTGATGTCAAAGTCACGCTTTAAATTCCCCCGGCACGCTCAGCCAAACACTCACAGTTTACTACTTTGTGATTTATTAAAAAAAATATGACACCTGAAGAGACAAGTTCTTCTTCTGTCTTGAGCAACCTCACCAAAACTGTCTTTGAAACAGATGTTAATATGAATTATAGGACGTCCTATGTTGTTGTAGATTCTCATTAAAGTTGAAACAAGAGAAAGAAATGTTAAGAGTTATAAAAGTCATGTTTTACAGTGCTGGCCTCCTTTTTAATGAAAGGCCTGACACAGGAGATGGCGCCAGATCTCCCCCCAGCTGAGCCTCATATCATTAAATCAGGGACTCAATAAATCGATATGACCCATGAGTCTGTTATGCCGTTTCTTTTATTTTCACGAGTGTCATAAAATTTTAAGGATTTACAGAAGAAGGATTTTTACCCAGACTCTTTTATGATCTTTAGATTTAGGGTCTGAGCCGTCGCTTTTGACGTGTGTCTGTGATCTGTCGTCCTGGGACATGAGAGAGGGATCAAAAAAAGCAACAGATGAAGACTTCTGCCAAATTTCCTCCATCTGTCATCGTGCTTCACAAAGACGCCGCTCTGTGGGTCTTTGCTTTGTCCTCGCTTCACTCCCTTGCTCTTCCTGACACAAACACTCGAGTCCTTCAAGTCAAAGCCTGCACAGAAACAGAAACCATTCGGATGTTTGCGTGACAGGGCGCAACATGCCTGCAGGGTCATGTGATCAGAGGTGAGCAGGCCTCTCCTGACAGACAGGTCTGAGTTTGTTTATCTGTTTATTTTAAAAGAGGAGTCAGAAACCGAACCTGCATCACTAAAGCTACATCTGGAGCACCACAGGGCAAGAGTTTGAGCCCATCAGGACACCATTACCCCAAAAATCTGTGTTTGCGTGGGTGTGTGGGTGAACGATGGGGAATAAAAGGAGCTGTTATTATGAAAATTTAGTGAGACATCATGTTGTGTTCTGTCCCTGTAACCTATTTCCACTTAGTCACCACACACTCCAGTGTTTTTCACTGCATGTAAACTAACCACAGAACAAAACCCCCAAATCATAACAATCAAATGACTCCTCCAAAGTCATGCTCAGGTCAAACACTGTCATGATGTACAACCAGCATCAAGGTCGTATGTCGTATAAATATAGGGCAGTGGCAAGGACAAACTTCCTTTAAGCATGGCGCATCACCCTCCACAATAACAAAAATCTACCTTGCATACATCCGTCCACTGTTTGAATTTTCTGTCCCAGCCTGGATCACCCTCTCAGACCACCAACTCCACCGTTTACAGTTAATACAGAACAAAGCACTTAAACTGGCCTACAGACTCCCACCCTTCATCAGCAACCACTACATTCACTCCATATCAGGCATCCAGACCATCAAACAACGACACCAAGCAATAGCCCTGAGATTTCTATCATCTGCAACCAACAACCCTGCCCTCCGGAAAACTATCAAGGAAGCACACGCCACAATCAACACCCCCCTGTCACTCATCATTCAACTCAAAAAAGACCTCCACCCACTGAACCCTCCATAACCCAGAAACATCTGCCTGTCCACTGCTGCCTGAGCCCATACCACTACCACACATATACACACATATACACAGCACACTTAAAACATGAAACACACATACATTAACAAACACACACACTCTTTAACTTTTATTCCACTACCTTAGTTAAGTTTATTTTCCCTATTCTTTGTTATTCTTTTTTCTTTCTCACTACTTTACTTTACTCTATCTTCATTTATGTACCTCTTTATTTCTTTCCTTCTCTACTCGTCTCTACTTTTCTCTCCTTTTTTTTGGTTTGGTGCCTTGGTCCACGGTATCCTGTAACCTCTTGAGTCCTTTGCCTCCCTCCTCCTCCCGCCACACAGATAACCATGGACAGAAAAGGGTTACAACACCCTGAGCTGTCCCACCAGGCTCAAGAAATCACCTAACCTAACTTCCTTTAACAGGCAGAAACCTCCAGGAGGACCAGACTCATGTTAGACATACATCTGCTGAGACCGTGTTGGAGAGAGGGATAGAGGGAGATGAAGAGAGAGATAGAGATGATAGTGGGGAGACGGATAGTAGTAGTTGTAGCAGCTGGAGTCTGGCACGTCCACAGCAGCAGAGATCCAGAGGAACCTACGAGACAAGGGAGCTCAGGGACTCCAGAAAGGTCTAAGAAAAGAGAAAAGAGAGGGAGACATAAGGAAAGGAGACATAAAGGATGAAGAAACATGGAAAGAACAAAGAGAAAGAAAGAAAGAAAGAAGGAAGGAATGAAAGAAGGGATGAATGAAAGAAAGGAAAGGAAAGAAAGAAAGGATGAATAAAAAAAGAAAGAAAGAAAGTAAGAAAGAAAGAAAGACCCAAAAAAGGAATCTACAGCAGAGATCCAGAGGAACCTACGAGACAAGGGAGCTCAGGGACTCCAGAAAGGTCTATGGTTAGTAACTTTAATGGGACAGGAAGAGTTAAAGTGAGAGACAGGCAGAGAGAGGAGAGAGAGGGAAAGACAGGATCCCAGTGTGTCAGTCTAAGCCTATAGCAGCATAACTAAGACCTGGTCCAAGCCTGATCCAGCGTTTTTAAAGACTTTAGTTACGACGAGCAGGCCTGCATGTTGGGAGCGTAGTGTTCTAGAGGGGTATTAGGACACTATGAGATCTTTAGAGGAGCCTACGAGACAAGGGAGCTCAGGGACTCCAGAAAGGTCTATGGTTAGGAACTTTATTGGGACAGGAAGAGTTAAAGTAAGTGATCTTGGGGGCAGTCTAAGCCTATAGCAGCATAACTAAGAGCTGGTCCAAGCCTGATCCAGCTCTAACTATAAGCTTTATCAAAAAGGAAAGTTTGAAGCCTACTCTTAAAAGTAGAGAGGGTGTCTGCCTCCCGGACCCTGACTGGTAGATGATTCCAAAGGAGAGGGGCCTGAGAACTGAAGGCTCGACCTCCCATACTACTTTTAGAGACTAGGGCACTATGAGCTTTTTAAGATATGAAGGCGTCTGACTATGAAGAGCTCTGTAGGTCAGAAGAAGGATTTTAAATTCTATTCTAGATTTTATAGAGAAGCACAGGAGAGATGTGCTCTCTCTTCCTCTGATCGCTCTGCAGCAGCTTTACATCATTGTCATGAGTGTCATTGATGTTGAATACGTTGATTTAAACACATGCTCATCAAACCTCTGGGATGTTGAGTGTAAATATACATTTCAGACTGAAAAATGCAAGATATTGGAGAGTGCTGTCGTCCATTAATGCATTTCTTAAAGGAAATAGACAAACTGCTCACAGCTGCAGGAAATGAAAGCCAATCGGGGACTTTGGGAGACGGAGATCCAGGAAACCAGAACTAAGTAGGCTGTTAAAATTAGGAGGAAACATCTTGTTTTTTGTGACCGTAGTTAAATAACAGCATGGTCATTATTATTTAATGTGAAGAGAATTAACGAAAAAAGTAATGACTTAATTATATTATAATGTGTTCATGTAATGCAGAAAAGGAACAAAGTGTGAAAGTCAAGCATCGTTACAAAGCCGTAACTTTTACAACATGATAACTTAGGATAGTCTTTAACCGTGACCTGACAACCAAGAACTGTTTCTCACAACTGTGACTGTTACATTTGTTAAACTTTAAACATGTAAATGTCTTTTTTATTGCATTAGACTAACTAAACTCTGAGCAGATGAGAAAACATATAAACAAGTCAAGGTTTATTTATATTACACATTTAAAACAGCTGTGGTTAATTAAAGTGCTGCACAAGCTTAAACCTCAGCACAATGCAATCAATAAAAGAGCTGAAATAAAGTTCTGTCATAAAATGTTGGGATGGCAAACTTAGATTAGTAATTTAATTTTAACGACTGATTCTCCCTTCAGATTTGTCTAAGAAACAAACGAGAAAGGCACAAAAATAGAAAATCAATTTCTCAAAGTAAAACAGAAACAGCGCACAAGACTGAACAGAACAAAAAGATGCAGGTTGAGTTTAAAAATTTGTGCAAATCAAGGTAAATATTTATTCAGAATTCAGTCGAACGGATTTCACAGGTGATTCTTTATTACAGTCATCTTTAGAACAAATATTTCTACAGTGGCGACAGAGGGCGATCATATAATGTATCCAATTGAATTGAATTGTATTGTATCTTGTATCTGATTGCGGCGTATTGTATCATATAAGGATCCCATCACTTCGTATCGTAATGTAGCGTACCATATCGTATCGTAATATGTCATATCGAGCGCACTGTATCGTTTCGTAACACATTGTAATGTGATGTATCACAACGTAGAGCAAAGTATCGTAACATAACATATCGTTTCGTAAAGTATCATAACGTAGCGCAACATATCATAATGTAATGTATCGTAATGTCTTGTATCATAATGTAACGCAACGCAACATATTGTAATGTAATGTATTGTAACTTAAAGCAACGTATCGTAATGCAATGAATCGTAACGCAACATGTCGTAACGAAACTTATCGTAACGCAACGTATCTTAACACAACATATCGTAACGCAAGCTATCGTAAAACAACGTATCATGATGCAACGTATCGTGACATATAACGTGACAAATTGTAACATAATGTAATGTTTTGTAACTTAACGTACCGTAACTTAACGTATGGTAACGCAGCGTATTGTAACGCAGCGTATTGTAACGCAGTGTAAGGTAACGTATGGTAACGCAACGTATCGTAACGCAGTGTATTGTAACGCAGTGAATGGTAACGTATCGTAACGCAACGTATCTTAACCCAATGTATTGTAAGGCAACGTATCTTAACGCAACGTATCGTAACGCAACGTATCGTAACGCAACGTATCGTAACGCAACGTATCGTAACGCAACGTATCGTAACGCAACGTATCGTAACGCAACGTATCGTAACACAACGTATCGTAACACAACGTATCGTGACATATCATAACGTAACATAATGTAATGTTTTGTAACTTAACGTACCGTAACTTAACGTATTGTAACGCAGCGTATTGTAACGCAGCGTATTGTAACGCAGCGTATTGTAACGCAGTGTATGGTAACGTATCGTAACGCAACGTATCTTAACGCAACGTATCTTAACGCAACGTATCTTAACGCAACGTATCATAACGCAACGTATCGTAACACAACGTATCGTAACGCAACATATCTTAATGCAACGTATCGTAACACAACGTATCGTAACACAACGTATCGTAACGCAACGTATCTTAACGCAACATATCTTAATGCAATGTATCGTAACGCAACGTATCGTAACAACGTATCGTAACGCAACGTATCTTAACGCAACGTTTTGTAACGCAAGCAATCGTGATGCAACGTATCGTGACATATAACGTAACAAATTGTAACATAATGTAATGTTTTGTAACTTAACGTATGGTAACGCAGCGTATTGTAATGCAGCGTATTGTAACGCAGCGTATTGTAATGCAGCGTATTGTAACGCAACGTATTGTAACGCACTGTATGGTAACGTATTGTAACGCAACGTATCTTAACCCAACATTTCGTAACGCAACGTTTTGTAATGCAACGTAACGTGAGCACGATATCATAACATATAACATATCATAACGTGACGTAACATATTGTAACGTAATGTTTCATAACGCAGCGCAACATATCATAACATAACGTAACGTACCATATTGCACCATATCATGTCGTATCGCATTGTATTGTATCGTATCTCACTGTATCTCAGAGTAGCGCACCATTAAAAGTTGAGGGGCGCTAGTTGACCTTGTGGTTTAAGCATCCCTCGTTTATAGAGGCTGAAGTCTTCGTCAGAACTAGTTAGACTCACAGCTACAACTCTGCTGAATGTCGTACCCCACTCTCTGTCTGTCTCAATTAAGGCTGAAATGGCCCCAAAAAATATCTTAAAAATGCAAATTTGACTCTTAAATTTGATATTTTGTGTTGAAGCCCGGCCTTGAGTCAGTGATTGCCAGCCAAAAAATACCATTAGTGTAAAATACAGCTCACCATTTTTACTCCACATGATGGCTATTAAAAACGACAGAGTGTACTGTATATGTAGTGGGGACAAGTTTAGGGTCAATAACTCATATTTACACCAGGGCCCCATTTCAGCTACATTCATCCCTGCCCCTGGGGCTCGTTTCAACATTTCAACTCAGACGGGAGTTTTAAAAAAACACAATCTCATTCAGCTTCTCTCTGTTCACACTGATTAAAGATAAACACCAGGTATGACTGTGACACTCGTGAGAAGATGAAGACAGTGATGAGACACCCTCCGCTGCAGTGTGAACATATATTTAGTTCATGTATGACTGTGTGTGACCCCACAGAGGCCTGACACTTCCTCTCCCTGCCCCCCCTGTGCTGCTCGTTAATCACCGGGTGCCAAGATGATCATTTCTAAGAAAAACAGAGGCGCCAGGAGCGAAAACAAACCGGTGAGAATGTGAAAGGAAAGCCGGGCGGCGGGGAATTCATGAGGGAGAATGTTATCGCCACGACTAAAGGTCATATTGTTCACTTCTTCCTGACAGGCAGAGAGAGAGAGAAAAAAGGGAGTGTGAGGCAATTTGGGAAGAGTGAAGGGAAATAGGGGAGGGTAAGACTGCAAAATGGTAAAGAGAGAGAGGGAGGGAGGACAGAGAAAGATTGGTAGGGAGGCAGACAAAACCACAGTGAGGGCCTCAAACTGAACAAGGACACATTCTGTAACTAACACACACAAAAACACAAAGACATGAGAAAAAACCACACACACTTAAACTACAGAGACCAAAACATGTGAATAACTGAGCTAGGGTCATGATTAACCCGAACCCTAACCCTAATCCTAATCACAATCCTAATCACATCCCTAACCCTAATCATAAACCTAATCATAACCATAACCCTAATCCCAACCATAACCCTAACCCTAATCCTAACCCTAACCCTAACCCTAAACCTAATCACAACCCTAACCCTAAACCTCATCACAACCCTAACCCTAACCCTAATCCTAACCCTAACCCTAACTCTAACCCTAACCCTAACCCTAACCCTAATCCTAACCCTAACCCTAATCAGAACCCTAACGCTAACCCTAACCCTAATCGTAACCCTAACCCTAACCCTAATCCTAACTCTAACCCTAACCCTAACCCTAATCACAACCCTAACCCTAAACCTCATC